>NC_037669.1:179486982-179614103 GCF_003255815.1 Theropithecus gelada
CCTCGCCCGGCTAGTTTTTTGTATTTTTTAGTTGAGACGGGGTTTCACCGTGTTCGCCAGGATGGTCTCGATCTCCTGACCTCGTGATCCGCCCGTCTCGGCCTCCCAAAGTGCTGGGATTACAGGCTTGAGCCACCGCGCCCGGCCGGGAGTATTTTTAAATAGAGGAAATGTTAAAGAGCCTAAAAGTTCTGGATCATCACGAAACTTCAGACCTGGAAGCCCTGTGTGTATCTTCTCCCAAGGAGCTGGGTAGCAGATGTCGCCCTAGAGGCAAGTACGTGATTCCCAACTGCCAGTGCCCTGTCCCCCCTTTTTTGGAAGGTCTTGGCCTTATCACCTCTGCCTGAGTAGGGATACCAGAGAGCCATTTGGGGTCTAAACTGTGGCCCCAGCAGATGTGAGCAGCTCGTCCAACTGGCTTCTCCCTGAGTGGGGGGGATACTGTAGATGCTAGGTGGGTCGAGACTCTTCTCATGAGCTTAATGTGTTCAGAATTTATTTGGAGATTTAATTTTTCATTGGATTTCATTTTCCCAACTTTGCTCACCTATTCGAGTCATACAGCCTCAGGCTTGACTTTTGAATGCGTATCTGACAAACTAGAGAAACCAGCATCCTCTGTTCTGCTTTTCCTGATTTTTTTTTTTTTTTCCCTGTCCTGTGTTCCTTTCCTGCTGTGAGACGTTTACACAGGTTCTAATGGTGCTGGGTCTTACACTACAGTACAGGAAACACCCTCTTAAAAGTGCAGAGCCTCAGCACCTGGCTTGGGAACCACTGCTCTTTCTCATGTTGGTGTTGATACCTTCAGCTTCAACATTAACACATCCTGAGCAGTTGCAAAAAGACCCTGAAGTGTAACTTAATGGACTCCGAATTCTTGTCTCCATTATTCCATCTTCCATCTCACTTTCCCTTTTACCCATAGCTGGACACAAGGGAAGTGTTTTTTTGTTGAATATAAAAGTTGGGTGGATGCACTTTTTCTTTTAAATAAGGAGTCTTTTCTCTTTAATCTGTTAAAGACCTAAGAGAAGCTAATACAATGAAGCAGGACCCATTTCTGAAGGAAGTGCAGGGAAGGGAAGCGTACAAAGAACACCGGATCTTCAGCCTCCCTGATTTCACAGCCTCTTCGACAGGGTGAGATGAGCCTTGAAAGGGCTTAAACTTTCTAAGAATGCCTATACCTCTTTGTAGCAGGCCATTAGGCTGCCTTTCTTAAAGGTTAACAGCCAATAATAATACAGTAGTGAGTATTGGCAAGAATGTGGAGTAATTGGAGCCCTCCTATACGGTTGGTGGGATTGTAAAACGTTACAGACACTGGTTGAACACTTCTTGACTGTTCATCATAGTGTTAGACATAGAACCCAACAATGTCAGTCTTAAGCACATATCCAAGAGGATTGATGACATGTCCACACAAAAACTAGTACATGAATGTTCATAGCGACATGATTCATAATAGCCCAAAATGCAAGCAACCCAAATTTCCCTCAACTGAAAACTGGACAAACAGCAGTATGTCCTTTCAGGGGAAATATTACTCAGCCATGAGGTACTAATGCATGTTACAACGTGGGTGAACCTTGAAGTGCTAAGGGAAAGAAGTCAGGCACATAACTGATTTCACATGTGAAATGTCCAGAATAGGCAAATAGTTGCAAATAGATTTGTGGTTGCCAGGGCCTTGGAGGTTGGGAGGAATTGGCAGTTTTCTTTGTGAAACTCCATGGCAGCCATGGGTGATGCAAGTGCTCCGGAATTGGATAGTGGTTGTCGTTTTACAACTGGTGAAAATACTGGAGATTCCTGAACTTTACATATTAAATGTAAAGTGCATTTTATGGTATATAGATTACGAGAAGGCACAGCAACAAATCAAATTTGGCCGGGCGCGGTGGCTCAAGCCTGTAATCCCAGCACTTTGGGAGGCCGAGACGGGCGGATCACGAGGTCAGGAGATCGAGACCATCCTGGTGAACACAGTGAAACCCCCCCTCTACTAAAACTACAAAAAACAAGCCGGGCGAGGTGGCAGGCGCCTGTAGTCCCAGCTACTCGGGAGGCTGAGGCAGGAGAATGGCGGGAACCCGGGAGGCGGAGCTTGCAGTGAGCTGAGATCCGGCCACTGCACTCCAGCCTGGGCGACAGAGCAAGACTCCGTCTCAAAAAAAACAAAAAACAAAAAACAAAAAACAAATCAAATTTATATCTGACTGTATTAAAAACTTCTGTTTGACCAGGTGCAGTGGCTTACGCCTGTAACCCCAGCACTTTGGGAGGCCAAAGCAGGCAGATCACGAGGTCAGGAGTTCAAGACCAGCCTGGCCAGCATGGCGCAACCCTGTCTCTACTAATAATACAAAAATGAGCCAGGCGTGGTGGTGGGCACCTGTAATCCCAGCTACAATCCGGGTTGAAGGAGAATTGTTTCAACCCAGAGGCGGAGGTTGCAGTGAGCCAGGATCACGCCACTGCACCCCAACCTGGGCAACAGAGCAAGACTGTCTCGGGGAAAAATAAAAAAAGCAAAAAACTTCTGCTAAGTGAAGAGGTTTGATTTTTCTTTTCTGACCTCCATGCAACTAGTGTGAGCAGCAGTGCAGTTGACCCTTGAACAACACGGGTTCCACATCTGCAAACAAACGGACGGAAAACATTTGTGGGATGTGAAACCGACCTGTGTGGAGGGCTAAGTTTGTATCCACGGGTCCCGCAGACCATATGAAATACCTGTGTTCCACAGAGTGGCTGCATGGAGTATATGCAGGTTCCACGGAGTGGCCGAATGGAGCATGCACCGTTTTTGGTAGCTGTTAGCAGTCTTGAAAGCAATCTCCCGTGGTGCTGAGGGATGGCTGTATTTCATTGCATCCAAGTGAACTGTTAGATCTCTTCACCTCCCATGACCACAGGCAGTATTCTAGTATTCCTGGTGGCAGGAAGTGCCATCAGCCTGGATCTGGGAGAGGCTGACACAGCAGCACGCCAGGCAACCAGGAATGTACATGTGATAAAAATATATACTCTGGTTGTGGTTTTGTTTTAAAAATCAGTTCAATGAAGTACAGTAGGGAAATTATCAATAATGTATCATAAATTTCAAAATAGAAGAGATTTGTATTGTTCCTACAACAAAGAAAAATGTTTGAGATGATGGATACCCCAAGTACCCCGATTTAATAATCACACATTTTACAAGTTTCAAAACTCATATGGACCCCCAAAATATGTCCAACTACTATCTATCAATTTTTAAATTACAAAAAAAGAAACTTGAAAAACTAATGAGCAGTATTAACCAAAAGCATAAGCCTCAGAATGGGAGAATATAAAGGTATAACTAATAAAGGATTGCCATCCAGAACATTTAAAGAACTACAATAAGGAAAACATACCCCAATTACAAACAACGAGGCAAAGGATGGGGTTAAGTTCTTTACTGAGCTCAACTGCCCTAGAACTCAGGGAAATACAAACCAAAGCAACAATAAGATACAATGTTATAAACTCATCCTTTTGATAGAAATACCCAAGTCTAATTATAGCAACTGTTGGTGAGAAATGGGAACTGTCCTACACAGCCGGTGGGAGGGAAAAGGAGTACAACCTCTTTGCAGGGGAATTTGTCCATGTCTAGTAAAGCTGAAGATGTAGACATACACATGGATCCAGTCATTTCACCTACAAAATACGCTGTGGAGAAATTCTAGCACAAACAACAGCGTAAGAAGAAGTCGCTGCCTGGTCGTCTAGAGTAGGCAACGCCGAGTATCTTGTCAGTGGGGAAATAGAAGAGTACCTTTGATATATTTATTCAGTGCAAGTTAAAGTGAATGGGTCGCTACATGTGTGTAGGTACATCTAAAAATCGTATTGAGTGAAATAAGTTCTGGTAAGATTTTACAGTATACCTTTTACATAACGTTTGAAAAAAAGTACAAGACTACGTATTTGCTGTAGATTTGACTTGTTCGGCGAGCATTAAGTGGCTAGGTGGATGGCATGTGGTGGGACTTCTTGCTAGAAGAGGAAACTGTAAAAAAAAAGAACCAAATTCTTTATGGTTACTAAAAATGGAGGTTGAGCAAGTAGATTAAGAAAGCCTCAGAACTTTGTTTTCCCTCTTCCTCCCTTTACGACTTGCTCATAAAACATGACAATAGGAGACAGAAATATAAAAACAATGAGGACAGAAATCGGTGTTTCTAGAAAGAATGGAATGGATATAAAACGGGTATATACCAGGGTATGAAGCAGTAAGAAGTTGCTTTTCCAGGACAGACAAGCAACTGCCCCCACCTCACCCCCACCAACACTTCCTTTTCTTCAAAACATGTTGTTTTCTCTACTTTTAACAATATTTGTCCCTAAGTATATAGCAATAGACTTAAAAAAATGCGTTTCAGGCCGGGAATCTGGCTGGGCGCGGTGGCTCACACCTGTAATCCCAGCACTTTGGGAGACTGAGGTGGGTGGATCACCGGAGGTCAGGAGTTCAAGACCAGCTTGGCCCACATGGTGAAACCCTGTCTCTACTAAAAGTACAAAAAATTACCTGGGCGTGGTGGCACATGCCTGTAATCCCAGCTACTCAGGAGGCTGAGGCAGGAGAATTCCTTGAACACAGGAGGCGGAGGTTGCAGTGAGTTGAGATCATGCCACGGTACTCCAGCCTAGGCGACAGAGTGAGACAACGTCGCAAAAAAATACAAAGTTTCATGTCTCCCAAGCGACAATCCGAGTTTTAAAAATTTAATTGATAAGCACCAGAATAAAACACTTGAAGCATATAATTTGGTGGAATATTCAGACAGAATTCAACTTTTTAGAGACTAGCATTTTTATGGTTTAGGTATACTTTACATACAATACATTTCACACATTTTAGAACACGGTTCTGTAAATCTTTTTTTTTTTTTTTTTTTTTTTTTTGAGACAGAGTCTCGCTTAGTCGCCCAGGCTGGAGTGCAGTGGCGCGATCTCGGCTCACTGCAAGCTCCGCCTCCCGGGTTCACGCCATTCTCCTGCCTCAGCCTCCCGAGTAGCTGGGACTACAGGCGCCCGCCGCCTCGCCCGGCTAATTTTTTGCATTTTTAGTAGAGACGGGGTTTCACCGTGTTAGCCAGGATGGTCTCGATCTCCTGACCTCGTGATCCGCCCGCCTCGGCCTCCCAAAGTGCTGGGATTACAGGCGTGAGCCACCGCGCCCGGCCGGTTCTGTAAATCTTAACAAAAACACAATCACATAACCAACACAACAAGCACCATCAGGGCAGAAAAGCCAACTTGGCTTCCTAAAGGAGACAGAAGCGAATGTCTCACTAGTTTCATGGCCATTATCCATGAGATTGTAATACATGCTTAATCTGTCAAAATGTTAACATTTTTATAAAATAATTGGTCTTTATTGTTCAGCTATCATTGTCAATAAGACAAAGAAAGTGTTCCAGATTTAAAAAGAGAAAAAAAAAAGACCAAAGAGACATGGCAACTAGTGCAATACTGTACATGATCTTGCTATAAGAACAATTTGCAAACTGGAAAATGATCAGTAGATTAGATATGTGTTCTGTCAATATTAAATTTCCTAAATTTGATGTATTTAATGGTTATGTAAAATATCTTTTTATGAAGATTTAAAAGAGCATAATGAATGCATCCTACTCTCAAATGATTCAGAAGAGTATATATAGATACACAGGAAGAGAGAGGGAAGAAGAGAGAAAAGAAGACAGTGATAAAGCAAGTATAGCAAAATGTTAAAAACTGGTACATCTGGATGAGTGGAACATTTCTTTATACTATTTCTGCAACTCTTCTATAATTTTTAAATTATTTTAAAATCAATCTTTTTTTTTTTTTTTTTTTTTTTTTTCTTGAGACAGAGTCTTGCTCTGTTGCTCAGGCCGGAGTGCAGTGGCATGATCTCGGCTCACTGCAACCTCCACCTCCCAGGTTCAAGTGATTCTCCTGCCTCAGCCTTCCAAGTAGCTGGGTTTAAAGGCGCCCACCACCACGCCCAGCTAACTTTTGTATATTTAGTAGAGACTGGGTTTCACCATGTTGGCCAGGCTGATCTCAAACTCCTGACCTTGTTATCCACTGCCCTCGGCCTCCCAAAGTGCTGGGATTACAGGTGTGAGCCACCAGCCCGGCCTAATAAACCTTTTTTTAAAAAGAAAGTTTAATGCTAACTGGTACTTTGTAAAAAATTTTTTATGAGTTTTTGTTTTGTTTTGTTTTGTTTTGTTTTGTTTTTGAGATGGAGTTTCGCTCTTGTTTCTCAGGCTGGAGTGTAGTGGCGTGATCTCCACTCACTGCAACCTCTGCCTTCCGGGTTGAAGCCATTTTCCTGCCTCAGCCTCCCGAGTAGCTGGGATTACAAGCACCCGCCACCATGCCTGGCTAATTTTTCTAATTTCTTGTTTTAGTAGAGACAGGGTTTCACCATGTTGGCCAGGCTGGTTTCAAACTGACCTCAGGTGATCCGCCTGCCTCAACCTCCCAAAGTGCTGGGATTACAGATGTGAGCCACCACGCCTAGCCCTAACTGGTACTTATATACCCTTCTCATCGGTGCCAGTTCCTTAAAACACTAACACCGTTAATCAGCCTTCTTTGACTTAGATATCTTTGTTGACTGTATTTTAATATTCTCTATGTTCTTAGAACCCACAGAACATTACAATTGTTTTATACAGTCACTATCCATTTAGATCAACCCACATATTTACCTCATTATTTTTTCTTCATACCTTCCCACAACTTTGAGCTGCCTTTTGGGATCATTTCTCTCTGCCTGAAGAATACTCTTCGTTATTTTCTTTAGCAAGGGTCCATTGATGATGAATTCTCTCATTTTTCCATGTCTGAAAATGCCTGTATTTCACCTTTAATTTTGTAGATATTTTAGCTGGAAATATAATTCTAGGTTGAAATTTATTTTCTTTCAGCCTTTTTTAAAATTAAATTTTCGGCCAGGCTTGGTGGCTCACGCCGGTAATCCCAAAACTTTAGGAGGCCAAGGCTCATGGATCACCTGAGGTCAGGAGTTTGAGACCAGCCTGGCCAACATGGCGAAACTCCGTCTCTACTAAAAATACAAAATTTAGCCAGGTGTGGTGGTGTGCTCCTGTAATCCCAGCTACTCAGGAAGCTGAGACAGGAGAATCGCTTGAACCAGGGAGGCAGAGGTTGCAGTGAGCTGAAATCGCACCACTGTACTCCAGCCTGTGCAACAGAGTGAGACTCCATCTCAAAAAAAAAAATTAAGTTTTTATTGTGGTAAAATATACATAATAAGCTGGGCATGGTGACTCACGCCTGTAATCTCAAAACTTTGGGGAGGCTGAGGCAGGCGGATCACCTGAGGTCAGGAGTTAGAGACCCGCCTGACCAATATGAAGAAACCCCATCTCTACTAAAACTACAAAATTAGCCGGGCATGGTGGCACACGCCTGTAATCCCAGCTACTCGTGAGGCTGAGGCAGGAGAATCGCCTGAACCTGGGAGGCGGAGGTTGTGGTGAGCCAAGTTGGTGCCATTGCACTACAGCCTGGGCAACAAGAGCAAGACTCCATCTCAAAAATAATAAATAAATATATATATATATATATATATATATAAATAAAATAAACTTACCATGTTAGCCATTTTAACATGTACAATTTAGTGACATTAAGCAGATTTGCAATATTGTGCAACCATCGCCACAATCTTTCAGCATTTTGAAAACAGATTTTCTTCAGGCTTCTGTTGTTTCTGTCGAGAAGTCTGTTGTCAACTTCAGTATGGCCCCTTTGAGTGTAATTTGTCTTTTTATAATAGGCTCTGTCCCTTTTATGATCTTTGTTTTTGTTTTTGTTTTGGACACAGAGTTTTGCTCTTGTTGCTCAGGCTGGAGTGCGGTGGCGTGATCTCGGCTCACTGCAACCTCCACCTCCCAGGTTCAAGCGATTCTCCTGCCTCAGCCTCCCGAGTAGCTGGGATTACAGGGAACTGCCACCAAACCCGGCTAATTTTTTTTGTATTTTTAGTAGAGATGGGGTTTCACCATGTTTGCCAGGCTGGCCAGGCTGGTTTCGAACTCCTCAACTCAGGTGATCCTCCAACCTCAGCCTCCCAAAGTGCTGGGATTACAAAGCATAAGCCACCGCACCTGGCCTTCTGATCTTCTCTGGTTTTCAGATGGGCTTACTTGTTGATTTATTTTTATTTATCCTGCTTTGGATTCTTTGTATTGTTTAATTTGCCTTGACATATTTCATCAGTTTTGGAAAGTTTTGGTCAGTTTCTTTTCAAATGTTTCTTCTACCTTATTTTCTTTTTCTTTTTGTTTTTTGAGATGGAGTCTCACTCTGTCATCCAGGCTGGAGTGCAATGGCTTGATCTCGGCTCACTGCAACCTCCAACTCCCAGGTTCAAACGATTCTCCTGCCCCAGTCTCCCAAGTATCTGGGATTACAGGCACCCACCACCACACCCATCTAATTTTTGTATTTTCAGTAGCGATGGGTTTCACCATGTTGGCCAGGCTGGTGTCAAACTCCTAACCACAGGTGATCTGCCCACCTCGGCCTTCCAAAGTGCTGGGATTACAGACATGAGCCACCGCACCCAGCCTCCTATTTTCACTTCTATCTTTGGGACTTCTATTTAATATATACTGGACTTTCTCGTAAATCATTTTTGTCTCACTGAATTTTCCATTGTTTCCAAAATCTACGTTTTTGAGTCAGTCTTGCTCCATCATCCAGCCTGGAATGCAGGGACATGATCATAGCTCCCTGCAGCCTTAACCTTCTGAGCTCAAGCAATACTCCTGCCTCAGCCTCCCCAGAATAGCGGGGACTATATGCACACGCCACCATGCCCTACTAATTTTTAAATTTGTTGCTAGAGATGGAGTCTTGCCGTATTGTCCAGGTTGGTGTTGAACTCCTGGGCTCAAGGGATCCTCCCACCTCAGCCTCTCAAAGTAGTGGAATTACAGGCATGAGGTACCATACCCAGCCCAAAATGTACTTTTGAATTTTCCACGTTTTTTATTTTTCTGAGCCTTATTCTTGGATTTTTTTTTTCTTTGAGACAGGATCTCATTCTATTGGCCAGGCTGGAGTGCAGGGTCACAATCATTGCTCAACCTCCCGGTCTCAGGTGATCCTCCCACCTTTCAGTCTCTTGAGTAGCTGGGACTACAGGCTTGTGCCACCACGCCCAGGTAATTATTGTGTTTTTTTTGTAGAGAAGAGGTTTTGCCATGTTGCCCAGGCTGGTCTCAAACTCTTGGCCTCAAGTGATCTACCTGCCTTGGCCTCCCAGAGTGCTGGGATTACAGGGTGAGCCACCACAGCTGGCTTCTTGAATTTTTTAAACCTGTTCCAGTTCACAAAAATCTCTCTTCATTTGTGTCTAATCTGCTGTTAAACCCATCCATTCAGTTTTTTGTTTTGGTTTTTTTTTTGAGACAGTGTCTCACTCTATTGCCCAGGCTGGAGTGCAGTGGCACAATCTCAGCTCACTGCAGACTCCACCTCCCAGGTTCACTACTGCCTCAGCCTCCTGAGTAGCTGGGACTACAGGTGCCCACCACCACGCCCAGCTAATTTTTTGTATTTTTAGTAGAGACGGGGTTTCACCGTGTTAGCCATTATGGTCTCGATCTCCTGACCTTGTGATCCGCCTGCCTCAGCCTCCCAAAGTGCTGGGATTATAGGCGTGAGCCACTGCGCCTGGCCCCATTCAGTTTGTAATTTTGATTTTTATATTTTTCAGTTATTGAAAGTTTAGTCTATTGAATGTGGCTTTTGTTGCAAAGAAAAGAATAAAAATAAATAAATAAATAAGGAAGTTTAATCTGTTATATCGTTTTACAGGTTCAAGTTCTCTGAAATTCTAAGTTGTGTCTCTGATCTCTTTAAATGTATTAGGTGTAGTTATGTAAAAGTGTTTGATAATTTTTTTGTTTGTTTGTTTGTTTTTGTTTTTCAGATGGAGTCTTGCTCTGTCACCAAGGCTGGTGCGATCTCGGCTCACTGCAATGTCTGCCTCCCGGGTTCAAGTGATTCTTCTGCCTCAGCCTCCAGAGTAGCTGGGACGACAGGCACGTGCCACTGCAACCGGCTAATTTTTGTATTTTTAGTAGAGACGGGGTTTCACCATGTTGGCCAGGCTGGTCTCGAACTTTTGACCTTGTGATCTGTCCACCTTGGCCTCCCAAATTGCTGAGATTACAGGACTGAGCCATCGTGCCGGCCCAATAATTGTTATTGTTATTGTTGTTGATGCTGACAGTGTTCTCTTTCTTGTCCTATTTCTTTGTGTACATGGTCATTTTTTTTTTTTTTTTTTTTTTTTTTGAGGCACAGTTTCACTCTGTCACCTAGGCTGGAGTGCAAAGGCGTGATCTTGGCTCACTGCAACCTCCACCTCCTGGGTTCAAGCCATTCTTGTGCCTTAGCCTCCCAAGTAGCTGGGACTACAGGTGTGCACCACCACACCTGGCTAATTTTTGTGTTTTTAGTAGAGACTGGGTTTCTCCACGTTGGCCAGGCTGGTCTTGAACTCCTGACCTCAAGTAATCCGCCTGCCTTGGCCTCCCAAAGTGCTGGGATTACACGTGTGAGCCACTGCGCCGGCCCTATTTCTTTGTGTGCTTGGTCACTTTGATTGTGTTAGATATTGTATTTCAAAACCTATTTGGGGGCATTGTTTGAATCCTAGAATAGTGTCATCTTTATCTAGACTAGGCTAGAGAGTCAGAAAGTCTCACCAGACGCCTTGGGCACTAACAGTGGGGATCACCAGGTTTTAGGGCTTGAGATGATTTGTAACTGGCTTCAGATCCATGAGGCCTGGTCTACTGTAATGCTACAGGGCAGCTCTTCAGAGTGCAAACTCGAAGTTAAGGGTGTTTACCAGGCATACCTTCCTCTAGAGGCCCCGGACTTGGACTTTTGTCCTTTTAGCCCTACAGGTAGTCAAAAGTGCAAAGAGCCTGTTGGCTACTTCTTGAATAATTGACAAAGCTCCCAAAGAGCTGAGTTAAACTTCTGGATTCCTGTTTTTTCTAAGTTCTAATAATTCTTCAGTAGTTAGGTAACTCTCTGAGGCCTTCGGTGGGATGTTTTCAGTATTTTTTCAGCTTTTTTAGTTGTTCTCACTAAGAAGATTGTCACTTGTTCCACTGGGGGGAAAAAAGTAGAGGAAAAAATTCAAGTTCATGATAAAGAAACAAAGAGAGGTCTCTATGAGCTCCTGGACATCCAGTGCGGGTGGCATGAACTCTGCATGCACCAAGCACCTGCCCTCCATTCCAGGAGCATAGGCTATTGACTGTGGCTAACATGGCCGGACGTGGTGGCTCACACCTGTAATCCCGGCACTTTGGGAGGTTGAGGTGGGTGGATCACTGGAGGTCAGGAGTTTGAGACCAACATGGAGAAACTCCGTCCCTATTAAAAATACAAAATTAGGCCGGGCATGGTGGCTCGTGTCTGTAATCCCAACACTTTGGGAGGCCAACGTGGGAGGATCACTTGAGGCCAGGAGTTCACCAGAAGCCTGGGCAACAAAGTGAGACCCCATCTCTACAAAAATAAAATACTAATAAAGTGTTTTTTTTAATTTGTTTGTTTTTGTTTTTTGAGATGGAGTTTCGCTCTTGTTGCCCAGGCTGGAGTGCAATGGTGTGATCTCGGCTCACTGCAACCTCTGCCTCCTGGGTTCAAGCAATTCTCTTGCCTCAACCTCCTGAGTAGCTGGGATTACAGGCGTGTGCCACCATGCCCAGCTAATTTTGTATTTTTTATTTATTTATTAATTTTTGGTATGGAGTCTTGCTCTGTTGTCCAGGCTGGAGTGCAGGGGCACAATCTTGGCTCACTGCAAGCTCCATCTCCGGGGTTCATGCCATTCTCCTGCCTCAGCCTCCTGATAGCTGGGACTACAGGTGCCCACCACCATGCCCGGCTAATTTTTTGTATTTTTAGTAGAGACAGGGTTTCACCATGTTAGTCAGGATGGTCTCAATCTTCTGACCTCGTGATCTGCCCGCCTCAAACTCCCAAAGTGCTGGGATTACAGGTGTGAGCCACCATACCCGGCCGTAATTTTGTATTTTTTTAGTAGAGATGGGGTTTCGCCATGTTGGTCAGGGTGGTCTTGAACTCCTGACCTCAAGTCATCCACCTGCCTTGGCCTCCTAAAGAGCTGGGCTTACAGGCGTGAACCACCACGCCCAGTCATAAAGTGTTTTAAGCATTAAAACTTACCTACTGTTTTTTTCTTCTTCTTTGCTTTTCTCCTTTACCTGTTTCTTCTTCTTACTGCTATTTTTTTTAACTTTTTATTTTGAAATAAGTTTAGACTTACAGAATAATTCCAAAGATAGTAGAAGATTGTCCCTGTATATATTTCATCCAAATTCCACTAATATTAATGTCTTACATAACCGTGGTACGTTTATTCAAAACTGATAAACTGACATTTGTACAATGCTATTAAGAAAACTATATGGATTACACTTGTTTTCCCGCCTCCCAAGGAGCTGGGACTACAGGTGTGTGCCACCATGTCTGACTAATTTTTTGTATTTTTAGTAGAGATGGGATGTCACCTTTTTGACCAGGCTGGTCTTGAACTCTTGACCTCAGGTGATTCACCTGCCTTGGCCTCCCAAAGTGCAGGAATTACAAGCGTGAGCCCCCGTGCGTGGCCTTCCTTCATCTGCTCCAGTCTGGCAGTTTATTAGTCTTTCCTAGTTTTTGATGACCGTGGCACTGCTGGGGTGTACTGGTCAGGTATTTCTTCAATTTGAATTTGTCTGATGTTTTAAATGATTAGCTGTGTTATGGAGTTTTGGGATAGAACGCCCCAGAGGTGATGTGCTCTTCTCATTGCTGTTGCTATCAATGTTTCTATTGCTATCAGGGTGTACATACTCTCAAAATGATTTATCGTTGGTGATGTTAACCTTGATGACTTGGTCAAGGTGGTGTCTGCAAAGTTACTATTTATTCCTTTCCAAAATCTATTTATTTATGTCTTATTTCCCCTTTAAGAATTATGTTTTACTGGCTGGGTGCGGTGGCTCACGCCTGTAATCCCAACATTTTGGGAGGCCAAGACTGGCGGGTAACCTGAGATCAGGAGTTCGAGGCCGAGACTGGCGGGTAACCTGAGGTCAGGAGTTCGAGACCAGCCTGGCTAACATGGTGAAACCCCGTTTCTACTAAAAGTACAAAAAATTAGTCGAGCATGGTGGCGGGCTCCTGTAATCCCTGCTACTAGGGAAGCTGAGGCAGAAGAATCGCTTGAACCTGGTAGGTGGAGGTTACGGTGAGCTGAGATGGCGCCATTGCACTCCAGCTTGGGCAACAAAAGTGAAACTCTGTCTCAAAAATAAATAAATAAATAAATTAATTAATTAATTATTTAAAAGAATTATGTTTTATTAAATATAACTTATTTTGTCTTGGCTTTACCCATCACAACTGTGTGCTGCCTATGATATTCTCTTTGGTACTGATTGTTTCAATTGTCCCTGATAACATTACTCCCTATGTCATTAAGTCCTAATAGTCTTCATAAATGACTCCAAAACTTCTCAACATTTTAATGTACTGGGACTTGAAATTTTCATATTATGGAAAAATTGCCTGTATATTTTAATTGGAAATGTGGTTGGAATCACCATTTAAGGAATTATATTTACATGACTTTAGAAGCTCATGCTTATATTAAGACTTACATTTTTCATGGTGTTTACATACTGATCACCAAACAAATATTAGTAAAATCTTGAGCACAAAAGAAGGAAAGAAAGAAGCAGTCTAAATTTATTTCCTTTATACCATACTACCCAAAATATATACAACAACAACAACATAGCGTGAGATTCTAGGGTCCCCAGTGGCTGAAGTTAAGACTCTCATGTCCAGGTGTGGAATGGCCTTGGGCTTGGCCTGGACAACTCAGAAAAATGGCCTATAGCCCTATTGCTGTCTTTCTCAGCATCAACAGTTTGCTCCCTAAAACTCACAAAATGACGTGTCATTAATTTTAAGAAGTCAATCATGAGTTAGTGGCTTTTCTGAAGAAGTTAGTAAGATAATCTTTTTTAAATTTTAGGACAAAAATATTTTGGCCCACTTTCTTGATTTAAAAGAAATGTTTAGGCTGGGTGCAGTGGCTCACGCCTGTAATCCCAGCACTTTGGGAGGCCGAGGCTGGTGGATCACTTGAGGTCAGGAATTCAAGACCAGCCTGACCAACATGGAGAAACCCTGTCTCTACTAACAATATAAAATTAGCTGGGCATGATGGTGCATGCCTGTAATCCCAGCTACTTGGGAGGCTGAGGCTTGAACCAGGGAGGCGGATGTTGCAGTGAGCCAAGATTGCGCCATTGCACTCCAGCCTGGGCAACAAGAGCGAAACTCCATCAAAAAAAAAAAAAAAAGAAATGTTTAATAAAATTTATTTATTGAAGTTTAATTTTGTCTGTTCATTGAGGTATTGTTTCCCAGAGCTCTTTTCTGGACCACTCTCACTGAGGAGTCTCCTCAGTAGTTCTGCCTTTGATGCTATTGTCCTTTTCAGAAATCTATGGGCTTAATTTTCTCATTATTTGATATGATTTCATAGAGTCCTCTCAACAACCAACATTTCTTGCATTCAGGGTGAAGGGTGAATATTAGATGGTGTTGGAGGTAAACTATGTTGATAGACATAAGCAAAGCCAGATGGTCCATTTGGAGACTGAACTTGTGGCTGACCTCTAGCAGTTTCACATACAAGCTGGGGCCATGTTCCTACTTGCAAAATGATTTGTGGTGTATTGGCTCATTCCTTCTAAATCTTCATATTTAGGAAGAGTGGTAATTTAGTTTGGGCATTATCTAGGACATTCTGATCATTAGATTTTCCAGTAATGGAAGATGGGGAAAAAAGTTCACTAGAGTCCATTTTGCTAAGTCTCTTTCTGACAATTTAAAACAAATTACTGTCTTCTCAGTTAACTTACCATTTCCAGTGTATCTTTATTTTTCTCTCAACAAGACTTTTTTTTTTTTTTTTTTTTTTTTTTTTTTTTTTTTTATACATTTTTTTTTTTTTTTTCTTTTTTTTTTTTATATTTTTATACCTTAAAGAAATTATGAGACACAGTCTTGCTATGTTGCCCAGGCTGGTCTCAAACTCTCGACCTCAAGCAATTTTCCTACCTCAGCCTCCCAAGGTGCTGAGATTACAAGTGTGATCCACCGCACCCAGCCTTTTTTCTTTTCTCTTTTATTTTATTTATTTATTTATTTATTTATTTATTTATTTATTTATTTATTTATTTTTTTGAGACAGGGTCTCGCTCGGTTGCCCAGGCTAGAGTGCAGCCTTGGCCTCCTGAGCTCAAGCAATCCTCCTACCTCAGCCTCCCAAGCAGCTGGGACTACAGGCATGTGCCACTATGCCCGAATAATTTCTTTTTTCAATTTTTATACATGTGCTGCCAAAGTAAGCACTCTTTAAAATTTTTCTAGATACAGGGTCTTGCTATGTTTGCCCAGACTAGTCTTGAACTCCTGGCCTCAAGTAATCCTCCTGCCTTAGCCTCCCAAAGTGCTGAAATCACAGGCACGAGCCATCATGTCCAGCAGTTTTATTTTTTGAAAGCAGCGTTATGGCTTATATTTATTCTTGATTCTCTATACTTAGCCTAGTGACAGAAATGAAGGCTCTCCTGGAAGAAGTGAGGAGGTTGGGAAAGGAACTCTTTTGTAGGGAGGAAGAAGACATATGGAGTGGAGTTTGGAGCTGGGTTTGGAACCTGATACTTTCTGCAATATTAACAAATGTGACTATGACCTTTTTAGTCAAAAGTCATATAGACACATAGTTTGGCTGGGTAGTCACACGCTTTGCCTGTTGAGTTTTGTGATGTGAATGTATTTTCTGCTGAACCAACCCCTTGGGGCTTGCTAAAACAGGTGGCTCAAAAACAACTTTGTTTTCTTGGGTGGAGTAATTTCCTGGTGTTTTTCTCAAAAGATGTCAACTTTTATTTTAGTGATGGAGGCTAATCTTGACAACTTTTATGGTCAAGCATTCTCAGTATGTTTTAAAATGGGTTTCAGGCAAGGTGTGGTGGCTCATGCATATAATCTCAGCACTTTGGGGGGCTGAGGTGGGAGCATCGCTTGAGGCCAGGATTTTGAGACCAGCATGGGTAACATAGCAAGACCCCATCTCTTCAAATAAATGAAAAAATTAGCTGGGTGTGGTGGAACAAGCCTCTAGTTCTAGCTACTCAGGGAGCTGAGATGGGAAGATTGCCTGTGCCAGGAAGTCAAGGATACAGTGAGCTGTGATAGTGCCACTGTAGTCCAGCTGGGTGACAGTGAGATCCTGCTTATAAAAAATTTAAAAACAATTTTTTTTTTTTTTTTTTTAAGATGGAATCTGGCTCTGTCACCCAGTCTGGAGTGCAGTGGATCAATCTCGGATCACTGCAACCTCCGCCTCCCAGGTTCAAACAATTCTCCTGTGTCAGCTGCCCATGTAACTGGGACTACAGGCACGCACCACTGCGCCCACCTAATTTTTGTATTTTTAGTAGAGAAGGGTTTCACCATACTGACCAGGCTGGTCTCAAACTCCTGACCTCATGATCCACCTGTCTCGGCCTCCCAAAGTGCTGGGATTATAGGTGTGAGCCACCATGCCTGGCCAAAACAATTTTTAAATTTAAAAAATGAGGCCGGGCGCGGTGGCTCACGCCTGTAATCCCAGCACTTTGGGAGGCTGCTGCAGATGGATCACCTGAGGTCAGGAGTTTGAGACCAGCCTGACCAACATGGAGAAACCCCGTCTCTACTAAAACTACAAAAATTAGCCAGGCGTGGTGGCACATGCCTGTAGTCCCAGCTACTCAGGAGGCTGAGGCAGGAGAATCGCTTGAACCTGGAAGGCGGAGGTTGTAGTGAGCCTAGATCGTGCCACTGGACTCCAGCCTGAGTGACAGAGTGAGACTCCATCTCAAAAAAAAAAAAAAAAAAAAAAAGGGCTAAAGACAGTATTTTCTCTGGACTGAATTAACTGGCACTAATCTGAAAATTATAACTTTTTACACTATGTCCTAGCCACAGGGAGATCCTATTGTACAGGGAGATTTCAACTGCAACATGGACCACCTTCTGCCAGATGAGGCACTGGTTATCTGTGTGAGGCTGGCACTGGGATGAGTGCTTAGTGAGAATGGGGTAGGGTGGGGTAGAGACTGAAACACAGCCTCTAATCTGGACTCAGCAATCTGCTTTTGAGGTTTGGCAACTCGGTTTAGGAATGTGCCCACAACTTTTAGGTTTGTGATGGGAATGAGAAGAGAAGGGGTGAAGGACCCACCCAGAACACACTGTTCCATGTCCCTCATGCAAAGAAGGGCTGGACAGGTGCCAGCATGTCAAGGTTCCCAGCCAATTCTGGCAGATTCTCTGAGAAACAAGCTCTGTCGTGATTCCAGCACCACCCATTATTGCTACATCTTCCACACAACATGTCTCCTGAAAAGATCTCCCTCCAGGACATTGTTCCAAAAGCAAGGCCAAGACGCAGGCAGAAGTCCACTTGTGAGGAATGAGAATGTGTGCTGGAGACACAGCAAGACCCCGGTGTGTGCCTTTTGTGAGTGGGGCAATTTGCCCAGTTGAGAAACAGGCCAGTGAACCACCCTTGGTATTTGAAGAGCCACTCCTTACTCATCTGCGTTCTTTTCTGCTATAAGTATTTTTATCCTTGATCGTGCCAGACAGGCGTGTGTGTTTGCACCTAAAAGGTCATTTTTATATTTGTCAGTTCTCCAGGAAACCTCTGCCACTACCAAATTCAACATGCTGTCACACTGAACCCATCTCCTCTCTTCCCGCCCCTGGCTTCCCTGAGAAACCTCCTCATTCCTCCCAGGGAGGGCGTCCTTCACTGTTTCACTCTCAGACTAGAGGCTTTAGCAATGCTCTTTTACTTATTCATGAGCTCATTCAATATTCAAATATATATTCAAATACTTACTGAACATTTCTTTTTTTTTTTTTTTGAGACAGAATGTCACGTTGTCACCCAGGCTGGAGTGCAGTGGTGCCATCTTGGTTCACTGCAACCTCTGCCTGAAGGTTCAAGCAATTCTTCTGCCTCAGCCTCCCAAGTAGCTAGAACAACAGGCATGTGCCACCACGCCCGGCTAATTTTTGTAATTTTTTTTGTTTTGTTTTTGAGATGAAGTCTCGCTCTGTCGCCCAGGCTGGAGTGCAGTGGCCGGATCTCAGCTCACTGCAAGCTCCGCCTCCCGGGCTTACGCCATTCTCCTGCCTCAGCCTCCCGAGTAGCTGGGACTACAGGCGCCCGCCACCTCGCCCGGCTAGTTTTTTGTATTTTTTAGTAGAGACAGGTTTCACCGTGTTAGCCAGGATGGTCTCGATCTCCTGACCTCGTGATTCGCCCGTCTCGGCCTCCCAAAGTGCTGGGATTACAGGCTTGAGCCACCGTGCCCGGCCAATTTTTGTATTTTTAGTAGAGATGGGGTTTCACCATATTGGCCAGGTTGGTCTCAAACTCCTGACCTCGTGATCTGCCTGCCTCAGCCTCCCAAAGTGCTGGGATTACAGGCATGAGCCACTGCACCCAGCAAACGTTTCTTTTTCTTTCTCTCTTTTTTTTTTTTTTTAATTGAAACGGAGTTTCACTCTGTTGCCCAGGCTGGAGTGCAATGATGGGATCTCGGCTCACCACAGCCTCTGCCTCCCCAGTTCAAGCGATTCTCCTTCCTCAGCCTCTCGAGTAGCTGGGATTACAGGCATGTGCCACCATGCCTGGCTAATTTTGTATTTTTAGTCAAGACGGGGTTCCTCCATGTTGGTTAGGCTGGTCTCCAACTCCCGACCTCAGGTCAAGACGGGGTTCCTCCATGTTGGTTAGGCTGGTCTCCAACTCCCGACCTCAGGTGACTTGCCCACCTTGGCTTCCCAAAGTGCTGGGATTACAAGCGTTGGCCACTGTGCCTGGCCTCTTTCTCATTTTTATTAGCAGTTATCACTAGCTTGAATTATCTTGCTTATTATCTTTTCTTTTCTTTTTTTTTTTTTTTTTTTTGAGACAGAGTCTCACTCTGCGCAGGCCAAAGTGCAGTAGTGCAATCTCAGCTCACTGTAACCTCTGCTTCCTGGGTTCAAGCGATTCTCCTGCCTCAGCCTTCGGAGTAGCTTGGACTACAGACACTCGCTGCCACGCCTGGCTAATTTTGTATTTTTAGTAGAGACAGGGTTTCACCATGTACCAGGCTGGTCTTGAACTCCTGACCTCAAGTGATCCACGCACCTCGGCCTCCCAAAGTGCTGGGGTTACAGGTGGAAGCCACCTCGCCTGGCTTATCGTTTTTTTACCTCTTCCTCATTGAGCTCATTCACTGCTGTACTCACATTGCCTAATACAGTGTCCAGTATGGAATGAACGCTCAACACATATTTGAAAAATAAATGAACAAATCTATGGAAGATATTTGTAATTTAGTAAGCAATACAAATTTAATGAATTCTGTTTTTATTTATTTTATTTTTAAAT
The DNA here is from genome assembly GCF_003255815.1 of Theropithecus gelada. Lineage (NCBI taxonomy): Eukaryota > Metazoa > Chordata > Mammalia > Primates > Cercopithecidae > Theropithecus > Theropithecus gelada. The sequence continues at coordinate 179,506,601 of NC_037669.1, forward strand.
TTTATTTATGTATTTATTTATTTATTTCATTTTATTTTATTTTTTTTGAGACAGAGTTTTGTTCTTGTTGCCCAGGCTGGGGTGCAATTGTGCAGTCTTGGCTCACTGCAACCTGCACCTCCCAGGTTCAAGCAATTCTCCTGCCTCAGTCTCCCAAGTAGTTGGGATTACAGGCATGTGCCACCATGACGGGCTAATTTTGTACTTTTAGTACAGACAGGATTTCTCCATGTTGGTCAGGCTGGTCTTGAACCGACCTCAGGTGATCTGCCCGCCTTGGCCTCCCAAAGTGCTGGGATTACCATGCCCGGTCTATTTATTTATTTTTTTTGAGATGGAGTCTCGTTCTGTTGTCCAGGCTGGAGTGCAGTGGTGTGATCTCAGCTTGCTGCAACCTCTGCCTCCTGGATTCAAGCGATTCTCCTGTGTCAGCCTCCTGAGTAGCTGAGATTACAGGTGCCCACCACCATGCCCAGCTAATTTTTGATTTTTTTTTTTTTTTTTTTTGAGACGGAGTCTCGCTCCCAGGCTGGAGTGCAGTGGCATGATCTCGGCTCACTGCAAGCTCCGCCTCCCGGGTTCACGCCATTCTCCTGCCTCAGCCTCCCAAGTAGCTGAGACTACAGGCGCCCGCCACCACGCCCGGCTAGTTTTTTGTATTTTTAGTAGAGATGGGGTTTCACCATGTTAGCCAGGATAGTCTCGATCTCCTGACCTCGTGATCCACCCGCCTCGGCCTCCCAAAGTGCTGGGATTACAGGCTTGAGCCACCGCGCCCGGCCATTTTTGATTTTTTTTAGTAGCAATGGGGTTTTGCCATGTTGGCCAGGCTGGTCTCGAACTCCTGACCTCAGGTGATCTGCCCTTCTTGGCCTCCCAAAGTGTTGGGATTATAGGTGTGAGCCACCGTGCCCATTCTTTTTTTTTTTTTTAGAGACAGGGTCTTACTGCTCATTGTGTTGTCCAGGCTGGAGTGCAGTGGCTATTCACAGGCATCATCATTACGCATCACGTCTCAAACTCCCAGTCTCCAGACTGCCTCCTGCTTCAGCCTCCTGAGTAGCTGAGACTAGGTGTGTAGCACTACACCCCGCTTTATGATGATTTTTGTTTCATCTTCCATCGCGTCACCTTGTCTGCTCACATTTTTTGAATGCCTTTATGTGCCAGGCATTATTCAAAGTACTAAGGACACTACAGTGAACACCACCAATAAAACTCTCCTCATGGAGCTCACATACTGTATTCCCTGTTTCCAGTCTCTCACCAGATCATTTGATTTGTCTTCCTCAAACGACCCCATCAATGGCTCTTTCCTCTTTTTTTTTTTCTTTTGAGATGGAGTCTTGCTGTGTCACCAGGCTGGAGTGCAGTGGCGCGATCTCGGCTCACTGCAACCTCTGCCTCCCAGGGTCAAGCGATTCTCCTACCTCAGCCTTCCAAGTAGCTGGGACTACAGGCGCCCGCCACCATGCCTGGCTAATTTTCTTGTATTTTTAGTAGAGACGGGGTTTCACCATGTTGGCCAAGCTGGTCTCGAACTCCTGACCTCGTGATCCACGCTCCTCAGCCTCCCAAAGTGTTGGGATTACAGGTGTGAGCCACCACGTCCGGCCTTAAAAGTGTTTCTATCAGGAAGTGTTCCCAGAAAAACTCTTTAAGGAAGTAGTGACATAAGAAAAGGAGAGGCCAGACACCGTGACTCACACCTGTAATCCCAGCATGTTGGGAGGCTGAGGCTGGGATAATATGAACCCAGGAGTTCAATACTAGCTTGGGCAACATACTGAGACCCCATCTCTACAAAAAATTTTTTTAAAATTAGCTGGTCATGGCCGGGCGTGGTGGCTCAAGCCTGTAACCCCAGCACTTTGGGAGTCCAAGACGGGCGGATCACGAGGTCAGGAGATCGAGACCATCCTGGCTAACACGGTGAAACCCCGTCTCTACTAAAAAATACAAAAAACTAGCCGGGCGAGGTGGCAGGCGCCTGTAGTCCCAGCTACTCGGGAGGCTGAGGCAGGAGAATGGCATAAACCCGGGAGGCGGAGCTGGTAGTGAGCTGAGATCCAGCCACTGCACTCTAGCCTGGGCGACACAGCGAGACTCCGTCTCAAAAAAAAAAAAAAAAATTAGCTGGTCATGGTGGCACATGCCTGTAGTCCCAGCATTTGAGAGGCTGAGTGGGGAGGATCACTTGAGCCCAGAAGGGAGGCTGCAGTGACCGGTGATTGCACCACTACACTCCAGCCTGGTGACAAAGCTAGACCCTGTCTCAAAAAAAAAAAAAAAAAAGAAGAAAGAAAAGTTACTTTCATATAAATTTCTCATTTTTCCCTTAACATCCACCTTTCAAGATAAATTACCACAGCTAAACAAAGGCAGAGAAAATCCAGGCCTAAGACTCCAATTTTCCAGACCCAGGGTTGGGGTTGCAAAGGAAAAATGGCTCTGGACTGGGAGAGACTCTGGAATAAGTGGGATGAGCTTATTACATGGGGGAGGTGTGGGTGAGGAGGAACCCAGTTCACTTGGGCCCAGATTCCTGCAAAGACAAACGGGTTCTAAGAGAAGGGAAGGGGCCCTGGAGCTCATTTCGGTGGTTTTGTTTTATGGGGCGGGATAATAACGGGGTTGGGATGAGTGAAGTGTTGGAAGACTGGTTCTATTATTATTATACTATATATTATATATATTATACTATATATAATATATACTATATATTATACTATATATTATTACTATATAATATAATGATATATTTTATAATATATTGTTATATTCTAGGGTACACGTGCACAACGTGCAGGTTTGTTACATATGTATACATATGCCATGTTGGTGGGCTGCACCCATTAACTCATCATTTACATTAGGTATATCTCCTAATGCTATCCCTCCCGCAGTCCCCCACAGGCTCTGGTGTGTGATGTTCCCCACCCTGTGTCCAAGTGTTCTCATTGTTCAATTCCCACCTATAAGTGAGAACATGCAGTGTTTGGTTTTCTGTTCTTGTGATAGTTTGCTGAGAATGATGGCTTCCAGCTTCATCCATGTCCCTACAAAGGACACGAATTCATCCTTTTTTATGACTGCATAGTATTCCATGGTGTATATGTGCCACATTTTCTTAATCCAGTCTATCATTGATGGACATTTGGGTTGGTTCCAAGTCTTTGCTATTGTGAATAGTGCTGCAATAAACATATGTGTGCATGTGTCTTTATAGCAGCATGATTTATAATCCTTTGGATATATGCCCAGTAATGGGATGGCTGGGTCAAATGGTATTTCTAGTTCTAGATCCTTGAGGAATCGCCACACTGGGAAGACTGGTTCTATTGCAGGTGCAGGAGGCCAAGGTGAGGGATGAAAAGCCAGAGACAGGTCCAGAGGGGAGAGTGGGAATAAGTGGGAAGATTGCCAACTAAGAAAATCTGAGTGAGGGCTGGGCGTGCTGGCTCATGCCTGTAATCCTAACACTTTGGGAGGCCAAGGCGAGCGGATTACCTGAGGTCAGGAGTTCGAGACCAGCCTGGCCAACATGGTGAAACCCCGTCTCTACTAAAAATGCAAAAATTAACTGGGCATGGTGGTGCGCACCTGTAGTCCCAGTTACTGTACTCGAGGGCTGAGGCAGAAGAATTGCTTGAACCCAAGAGATGGAGATTGCAGTGAGCCAAGATTGTGCCACTGCAGCAGTCCAGCCTGGGCAACAGAGTGAGACTTCGTCTCACAAAAAAAAAAAAAAAAAAAAAAAGAAAAGAAAAGAAAAGGAAAATCTGAGTGAGGATGTTAGTGGGGATCTGGAAGGCTTAGAGACACAGGTGGAGTTGGAAGTGGGAGAACAGAGCGATTCTGCCTCTAGTTCAGTATGTTGCCCAAGGTCAGAGAGGGGTCCGAGAACAGGAGGGTCTGGTTCCAGCCTGTGCTGTGATCTTTCTATATTTTGGTCCGGGTCCATCAGCGGGGAGCTTTTCTCTTTTCTTGCCCAGCTTTTGTCATCCATCCTGCAGGAAAAGTCCCCTGTGGGTCGTGGCCCAGAAATCTCAGCCTTCAGAGGACTCTAATTCAGATCCTGCTGCCTCCTCCCGAAGTCTGAATTTGTCTTAACTTTTGGCTCACATTTCTCATCTTCCAAGCAAACCAAGAACCTTTGTGCAAATCACCAAACCCTTCCCTGTCTTGCCCCACAGAACTGTGGTGGAGTCCAAACAATTCACTGTGTGGGGAATGTCCTAAAAATGGCCTCAGGCTGGGAATCAAGTGTTGCTATCAATCTGCTGCAAAGCAAATGACATCAGTAACAAGGGAAGGAGAAGCCCAGTTCAGCAATGATTTCAAAATCATCACTTACTAGCAGGGTGATCTTGGGCAGGTCACCTCTCAATCTTAATTCCCTCACCTATAAAAATGGAGATTATTAGCTGTTGTGCAGGGTCATGGCGAGAAGTAAGTAAAATAATGGATGGAAAGGGCCTCACTGAGTATCTGGCTCAGTGTAAACCCTTGGTGAATGGGAGCCAGCGTGATGATGGTGGCTGCCTGTATTAGGAAAGGCATTGTCTAGCGCAAGGTGTTGGTAAAGGCATAACACACCAGTGTAGGTCTGAAATTCGCTTCACATAGGAAGAATCTTTTAAGACGGTGTTTTTTTTTTTGTTTGTTTTTGTTTTGTTTTTTTTCGAGATGGAGTATTGCTTTGTTGCCAGGCTGCAGGGAAGTGGCGCGATCTCAGCTCACTGCAACCTCCGTCTCCTGGGTTCAAGCGATTCCCCTGCCTCAGGCTCCCTGGTAGCTGGGACTACAGGCATGCGCCACCACGCCTGGCTAATTTTTTGTATTTTTAGTAGAGATGATGTTTCACCATGTTGGCCAGGATGATCTCGATCTCCTGACCTCGTGATCCACCCACCTTGGCCTCTCAAGTGCTGGGATTACAGGCATGAGCCACTGCGCCCTGACTTTTTGGAGACAGGGTCCCACTCTGTGATTCAGGCAGGTCACTCAGGCTGGAGTATAGTGGTATGATCGTAGTTCACTGCAGCCTCAAACTCTTGGGCTCAAGTGATCCTTCTGCCTCAGCCTCCGGAGTAGCTGGGAATACAGGCACCCACCACCGCACCTGGCTAATTTTTAATTTTTTTGTAGAGATGGAGTCTCACTATGTTTACCAGGCTGACCTCAATCTTCTGGGCTCAAAGGATCCTCCTGCCTTGGGTTTCCAAAGTGCTGGGATTACAGGCGTGAGCCACTGCACCCAGCTAGGATGGTGTTGGATTGATAGACTGGGGATCTGTTTCACCACTGACACTGGGAGGCTGCATCACAACTGATGAGGGCCATTCATTGGTCACTTTTGTGGTGAAAATAATCAAACTCCTAGAGTCCTAGAGTTGGGAACATCTGGTCACCAAAGAAGATACACAGATAGCAAATACCCGTATGAAAATACGTTCAACACTGGCCGGGCGTGGTGGCTCATGCCTGTAATCCCAGCACTTTGGGAGGCCGAGGCAGGCAGATCACCTGAGGTCGGGAGTTTGAGACCAGCCTGACCAACATAGAGAAACCCTGTTTCTACTAAAAATACAAAATTAGCCGGGCATGGTGGCACACGCCTGTAATCCCAGCTACTCAGGAGGCTGAGGCAAGAGAATCGCTTGAAACCTGGAGGTGGAGGTTGTGGTGAGCCGATATGGCGCCATTGCACTCCAGCGTGGGCAACAAGACTGAAACTCCATCTCAAAAAAAAAAAAAAAAAAAAGATGCCAGATGTGGTGGCTCATGCCTGTAATCCCAGCACTTTGGTAGGCTGAGGTGAGAGGATCACTTGAGCCCAGGAGGTCGAGGCTGTAGTGAGCTGTGATCGTGCCACTGCACTCCAGACTGGGGGGACAGTGAGACCCTCAGTAAAGAAAATAAAAAATAAAAAAGATGGACTTTATTAAACGGTATACAATATTTTTTTGGATAAATGCTTTAATATTTATTTTTACTTTTTTTTGAGACGGAGTCTTGCTCTGTCACCCAGGCTGGAGTGCAGTGGCGTGATATTGGCCCACTGCAACCTCTGCCTCCCAGGTTCAAGTGATTCTCTTACCTCAGCCTCCTGAGTAGCTGGGATTACAGGCACATGCCACCACACGCAGGTCATTTTTGTATTTTTAGTAGAGACAGGATTTCACTATGTTGGCCAGTTTGGTCTCAAACTCCTGACTTCAAGTGGTCCACCCATCTCGGGCCTCCCAAAGTGCTGGGATTACAGGCATGAGCCACCAAGCCTGGCCAAATGCTTTAATTTAATAGTAATTCCAGTTGGTAGAACATTTAAATTTTTTCAGCTTAAAAAAATGACAGAATTGCTATACCAAGGCCTTTGCTGTTCTTAGTATTCTGGATGACAAAATGAGAAGTTATTTTGGGCTAGAGCACTTCTGCATACAGTGTGGTCCCTCAGTATCCAGTAGGGGATTAGTTCCAGGACCCCCCGTTGTTACCAAAATTCGAGGAGGCTCAGGTTCCTTGTATAACATGGTTAGTATGGGCATATAACCTATGCACATCCTCCAAAATACATAAATCATCTCTAGATTACTTATTTCACTGAATACAATGCAAGTGCTATTTTAATAGTTGTTACACAGAATTGTTTTTATTTGTATTATTTTTATTGTTGTATTGTTATTTATTATTTGTTTTTATTTCAATAACTTTTGGGGTACAATTGGTTTTTGGTTACGTGGATGAATTCTACAGTGGTGAATTTTGAGATTTTAGGGCACCCATCACCCAAACAGTATACATGGTACCCAATATGTAGTATTTTATCCCTCACTCGCCTCCCAGCCTCCCCAACCCAAGTCCCCAAACTCCATGATATCACTCTATGTCTTTGCATCCTCATAGCCTAGCTCTTACTTATAAGTCAAAATATATGGTATTTAGTTTTTCATTCTTAAGTTGCGTCACTTAGAATAATGGCCTCCAGCTCCATCCAAGTTGGCTCAAAAGACATTATTTTATTCCTTTCTGTGTCTGAGAAGTATTCCATGGTGTATACATACCACATTTTCTTTATCCACTCTTTAGTAGATGGATACCTAGGTTGGTTATCTTTGCATTTGCAAATTGTGCTGCTATAAATGTGTGTATGCGTGTGTCTTTTTCATAGAATGACTTTTTTTCCTTTGGGTAGATCCCCAGTAGTGGAATTGCTGGATCAAATGGTAGATCCCACTTTCAGTTTTTTAAAGGAATCTCCATACTATTTTCCTCTGAGGTTGTACTAATTTACATTCTTACTAGCAGTGTAAATGTGTTCCCTCTTCACCACCTCCATGCCAACATCTATTGTTTTTTGGCTTTTAATTATGGCCATTCTTGTAGGAGTAAGGTGGTATCTCATTACGGTTTTAATTTGCATTTTCCTAATGATTAGTGATGTTGGGCATTTTTTCCTATGTTTGTTGGCTGTATGTCTTCTTTTAAGAAATGTCTATTCATGGCCTTTGCCTACTTTTTGATGGGATTATTTGTTTTTTTTCTTGCTGATTTGTTTGAGTTCCTTGTAGATTCTGGATACCAGTCCTTTGTCAGATACATAGTTTGCAAATATTTTCTCCCACTCTGTGGGTTGTCTGTTTACTCTGCTAATTATTTCTTTTGTTGTATAGAAGCTCTTTAGTTTAATTAGGTCCTGATATAGTTTGGCTATGTTCCCACCCAAATCTCATCTTGAATTCCCACATGTTGTGGGAGGGACCCAGTGGGAGATAATTGAATCATAGGGGCAAGTCTTTCCCATGCTGTTCTCAGGATAGTGAATAAGTCTCATGAGATCTGATGCTTTTTTTTTTTTTTACAGAGTCTTACTCTGTTGCCAGGCTGGAGTGCAGTGGTATGATCTCGGTTCACTGCAACCTCCGCCCCCTGGTTTCAAGTGATTCTCCTGCCTCAAGCAGCTGGGACTACAGGCACGCACCAACGCCCCCAGCTAATTTTTGTATTTTTAGTAGAGATGGGGTTTCATCATGTTGGCTAGTATGGTCTTGATCTCTTGACCTCATGATCCGCTCGCCTTGGCCTCCCAAAGGCTAGGAATACAGGTGTGAGCCACCGCACATGGTGAGATCTGATAGTTTTATTTTTTTATTTTTTATTTATTTATTTTTTTTATTTTTTTTGAGACGGAGTCTCGCGCTGTCGCCCAGGCTAGAGTGCAGTGGCCGGATCTCAGCTCACTGCAAGCTCCGCCTCCCGGGTTCACGCCATTCTCCTGCCTCAGCCTCCCGAGTAGCTGGGACTACAGGCGCTGCCACCTCGCCCGGCTATTTTTTGTATTTCACCGTGTTAGCCAGGATGGTCTCGATCTCCTGACCTCGTGATCCGCCCATCTCGGCCTCCCAAAGTGCTGGGATTACAGGCTTGAGCCACCGCGCCCGGCCGAGATCTGATAGTTTTAAAAAGAGGAGTTCCCCTGCACAGCTCTCTCTTATCCCTGCTACCCATCCATGTAAGACATGACTTGCTCCTCCTTGCCTTCTGTCATGATTGTGAGGCTTCCCCAGCCATGTGGAACTATAAGTCCAATTAAACCTCTTCTTGTTTTTTTTTTTAAGACAGAGTCTCACTCTGTCACCCAGGCTGGAGTGCAGTGGCATGATCTCGGTTCACTGCAAGCTCCGCCTCCTGGGTCCACGCCATTCTCCTGCCTCAGCCTCTGGAGTAGCTGGGACTATAGGTGCCCGCCACCACGCCCGGCTAATTTTTTGTATTTTTAGTAGAGATGGGGTTTCACCATGTTAGCTAGGATGGTCTCAATCTCCTGACCTCGTGATCTGCCCGCCTCGGCCTCCCAAAGTGCTGGGATTACAGGCATGAGCCACCACACCCGACCGAGATTTGTGGAACTTTAAACTTGAGATAGAAGATTGAGGGTACTGGCAGAAGAAATTTCTAAGCAGCAAGGCATTGAAGAAGTGACTTGGGTGCTGTTAAGGTGTTCAGTTTTATAAGGGAAACAGAGCATAAAAGTTCAGAAAATTTGCAGCCTGACAATGTGATAGAAAAGAAAGCCCCATATTCTGGGAAGAAACTCAAGGCTGCAGAAATTTGCATAAGTAACGAGGAGCCAAATGTTAATCCCCAAGACAATGGGGAAAATGTCTCCAGGGCATGTCAGAGGTCTTCATGGCAGTCCCTCCCATCACAGGCCCAGAGGCCGAGGAGGAAAGGATGGTTTTGTGGGCTGGGCCTAAGGTCCCTGTGCTGTGCATAGCCTAGGGACTTGGTGCCCTGTGTCCCAGCCATTCCAGCTGTGGCTGAAAGGGGCCAATGTAGATCTCAGGCCATGGCTTTAGAGGGTGCAAGCCTCACCCTTGGCAGCTTCCAAGTGGTGTTGAGTGCACAGAAGTCAAGAATTGGGGTTTGGGAACCTCTGCCTAGATTTCAGAAAATGTATGGCAATGCCTGGATGTCCAGGCAGAAGTTTGCTGCAGGGGTGGGCCTCCATGGAGAACCTCTGCTAGGGCAGTGCGGAAAGGAAATGTGGGGTCAGAGCCCCCACATAGAATCCCTACTGGGGGCCGGGCGCGGTGGCTCAAGCCTGTAATCCCAGCACTTTGGGAGGCCGAGACAGGCGGATCACAAGGTCAGGAGATCGAGACCATCCTGGCTAACACGGTGAAACCCCGTCTCTACTAAAAATACAAGAAAATTAGCCGGGTGAGGTGGTGGGCGCCTGTAGTCCCAGCTACTTGGGAGGCTGTGGCAGGAGAATGGCGTGAACCCGGGGGGGCGGAGCTTGCAGTGAGCCGAGATCGCGCCACTGCACTCCAGCCTGGGGCACAGAGCAAGACTCCGTCTCAAAAAAAAAAAAAAAAAAAAAAGAATCCCTACTGGGGCACCACCTAGTGGAGCTGTGAAAAGAGGGCCACGAGACGCCAGGGTCCTCCAGACCCCAGAATGGTAGATTCACTAACAGCTTGCACCGTGCACCTGGAAAAGCCACAGACACTCAACGCCAGCCCATGAAAGCAGCTGGGAGGTAGGCTGTATCCCACAGAGTCACAGGGGCAGAGCTGCCCAAGACCATGGGAGCCCACATCTTGCATCATCATGACCTGGATGTGAGACATGGTGACAAGGGAGATCATTTTGGAGATTTAAGATTTGACTGCCCCACTGGATTTTGGACTTGCATGGGAACTGTAGCCCCCTTGTTTTGCCCAATTTCTCACATTTGGAATGGCTGTATTTACCCAATGCCTGTACCCTGACTGTATCTAGGAAGTAACTAACCTGCTTCTGATTTTACAAGCTCATAGGTGGAAGGGACTTGCCTTGTCTCAGATGAGACTTTGGACTGTGGATTTTTGAGTTAATGCTGAAATGAGTTAAGACTTGGGGGACTACTGGGGAGGCATGATTGGTTTTGAAATGTGAGGACATGAGATTTGGGAGGGGCCAGGGGCAGGATGATATGGTTTGGCTGTGTCCCCACCCAAATCTCATCTTGAATTACTATGTGTTGTGGGAAGGACCTTGTGGGAGATAATTGAATCATGGGGGCAAGTCTTTCCTGTGCTGTTCTCATGATAGTGAATAAGTCTCATGAGATCTGATGGTTTTAAAAAGAGGAGTTCCCACGCACAAGGTCTCTCTCTTTGCCTGCTGCCGTTTGTGTAAGACGTGACTTGCTCCTCCTTGCTTTCCACCATGATTGTTAGACTTCCCCAGCCATGTAGAACTGTAAGTCCAATTAAACCTCTTTCTTTTGTAAATTGCTCTATCTCAGGTATGTCTTTATCAGCAGCATGAAAACAGATTAATATAGGTCCCATTTATTTATTTTTGGTTTTGTTGAATTTGCTTTTGGGGTGTTAGTCATGAATTCCTTGCCTTGGCCAATGTCCAGAAAAGTTTTCCAATGTTATATTCTAGAATTTTTATGGTTTCAGGTCTTAGATTTAAGTCTTTATACATCTTGAGTTGATTTTTGTATAAGGTGAGAGATGGAGATCCAGTTTCACTCTTTTATATGTGGCTAGTCAGTTTTCCCAGCACCATCATTTATTTATTTGTTTGTTTATTTATTTTAATTTTTTTTTTTTTTTTTTTTTGAGATGGAGTCTTGCTCTGTCACTCAGGCTAGAGTGCAGCGGTGTGATCTTGGTTCACTGCAACCTCTGCCTCCTGGGTTCAAGCAATTCTTCTGCCTCAGCCTCCCAAGTAGCTGGGATTACAGGTGCCCACCACCATACCAGGCTAATATTTGTATTTTTAGTACAGATGGGGTTTCACCATGTTGGCTAGGCTGGTCTCAAACTCCTGACCTTGTGATCTGCCCACCTCGGCCTGTAATCAAAGTGCTGGGATTACAGGTATGAGCCACCATGCTTGGCCTCTCAGCACCATTTATTGAATAGGGTATCCTTTCTCCAATTTATGTTTTTGTATGGTTTGTTGAAGATCAGTTGGCTGTAAGTATTTGGTTTTATTTCTGGGTTGTCTGTTCTGTTCCATTGGTCTAAGTGCCTATTTTTATACTAGTACCATGCTGTTTTGTTAACTGTAGCCTTGTAGTATAATTTGAAGTCCAGTAATGTGATGCCTCCACATTTGTTCTTTTTGCTTAGGATTGCTTTGGCTATGCAGGCTCTTCTTTGGTTTCATGTGAACTTTAGGATTGTTTTTCTAGTTCTGTGAGAAATGATAATGATATTTTGTTAGGAATATCATAAAATCTGTAGTTTGCTTTGGGCAGTATGATCATTTTCACAATATTACCTTCCCATCCATGAGCATGGTATATGTTTCCATTTTTTTGTGTCATCTATGATTTCTTTCAGCAGTGTTTTGTGGTTTTCCTTGTAGCTATCTTTCACCTCCCTTGGTTAAGTATATTCCTAGGTTTTTTTTTTTTTTTTTTTCAGTTGTTATAAAGGGGATTGAATTCTTGATTTGATTCTCAGTTTGGTCATCATTGGTGTACAGCAGTGCTATTGATTTGTGTACACTGATTGTGTAAACTGAGACTTCATTGAATTTATTAGATCTAGGAGCCTTTTGGATAAGTCTTTAGGGATTTCTAGGTATACAGTCATATCATCATCAAGCAATCCTCCCACCTCAGCCTCCCAAAACAATCCTCATATTTCAGCCTCCCAAAATGTTGGGATTATAGGCGTGAGCCACTGCACCTAGTCTATTTTTAATTTTTTGTTGTTGTTGAGACAGAGTCTCGCTCTGTTGCCCAGGCTGGAGTGTGGTGGCCGGATCTCAGCTCACTGCAAGCTCCGCCTCCCGGGTTTACACCATTCTCCTGAGTAGCTGGACTGAGTAGACTACATCAGTCTCCCAAGTAGCTGGGACTACAGGCGGCCGCCACCTCGCCCGGCTAGTTTTTTTGTATTTTTTAGTAGAGACGGGGTTTCACCATGTTAGCCAGGATGGTCTCGATCTCCTGACCTTGTGATCCGCCCATCTCGGCCTCCCAAAGTGCTGGGATTACAGGCTTGAGCCACCGCGCCCAGCACCTATTTTTAATTTTTAATTTTTTTTCTCAAATATTTTCCATTCTTTCTTGGTTGAATTTGAGGATGCAGAACCTGCAGCTATGATGTCCTGACTGTACTGAAATATGATGGTTGCCTCAAGAAAAAGTTATTGGGGCTGGTGCAGTGGCTCATGCCTGTAATCTCACCACTTTGGGAGGACAAAGAGTGGGAGGATTGCTTGAGGCCAGGAGTTTCAGACCAGCCTGGGCAACTTAGTGAGACCCTATCTCTACAAAAAGTAAAAGAAATTAGCTGTGCATGGTGGCATGTGCCTGTAGTCCCAGCTACTTGGGAGTCAAAGGTGGGAGAATTGCTTGAGCCTGGGAGGTCAAGGTTGCAATAAGCCATGAAAGAAAGCACCAGTGCATTCCAGCCTGGGTGACAGAGCAAGACTCTGAAAAAAAAAGAAAGAAAGAAAGAAAAGAAAAGAAAAAAAAAAAGAAAAAAGAAAGAAGGAAGGAAGGAATGAAGGAAGGAAGAAAGGGAGAAAGAAAAAGTTATTGGATAAGCTGGGTGTGGTGGCTGATGCCCATAATCCCAGCACTTTGGGAGGCCGAGGCAGGTGGATCACAAGGTCAAGAGTTTGAGACCAGCCTGACCAACATAATGAAACCCCGTCACTACTAAAAATACAAAAATTAGCTGGGTGTAGTGGTGCGCGTCTGTAATCCCAGCTACTTGGAAGGCTGGAGTAGGAGAATCGCTTGAACTCGGGAGGCGGAGGTTGCAGTGAGCTGAGATCGCACCACTGCATTCCAGCCTGGGCGACAGGGCGAGACTCCGTCTCAAACAAAAAAAAAAAAAAAAAAAGAAAAGAAAGAAAAAGTTCTTGGATAATTTAAGTTGTGAGCTGAAGTAGCATTTATTTCGTGGAATTCTTTTATATAGTTAAAAATATTTTCTGAAATGAAATGCTGTCTGTGAGTTTTAAAGGCAAAACTGTAAATTTATCATGAAATCAATTTTCTAAATAATGGTCAATCTAAATTGGAAAATGCTGCTGTACCTGCTGCCATCTGCTGGCAGCTTTCATTTCCTTAAAACAGCAATTTTCAAAGTGTGGTCTATGGATCCTGTGGGGAATGCAGGGAAAGAGGTCCCTGAGATCCCTTCCTGAGTATCCATGATATCAAAACTGTATTCCTGATAATACTATAACTTTATCTTTTTCACTCTGTTGATATTTGCTCTGATGGTGGGCAAAACCATTGGGGATCTTTGGACAAATTAAGGCACAACCACCAAAGTGAACTGAAAAATGTACTTTCTTCATTGCTGTGCACTCCCAGAACCAGTTTCACTTAATAATGTCCTTGCAGGGCCAGGCATGGTGGCTCACACCTATAATACCAGCACTTTGGGAGGCCGAGGCGGGAGGATCACTTGAGACCAGAAGTTCAAGACCAGTCTGGTCAACCTAGCAAGACCCCATCTCTATAAAAAATTAATTTAAAAAATTAGCTGGGTGTGGTGGCACGCACCCATAGTCCTTAGCTATTTGGGAGGTTGAGGCAGGAGGATCGTTTCAGCCCAGGAGTTCAAGGTTACAGTGAGCTATGATTGTGCCACTGCACTTCAGCCTGGGTGACACAGCAAGACTTTGTCTGTAATAATAATAATGATAAAAGGCTGGGCGCAGTGGCTCATGCCTGTAATCCCAGCACTTTGGGAGGCTGAGGTGGGTGGATCATGAGGTTAGGAGATCGAGACCATCCTGGCTAACACGGTGAAACACCATCTCTACCAAGAAATACAAAACATTAGCCAGGCGTGGTGGCGGGTGCCTGTAGTCCCAGCTACTCAGGAGGCTGAAGCAGGAAAATGGCATGAACCTAGGAGGCGGAGCTTGCAGTGAGCTGAGATCATGCCACTGCACTCCAGTGACAGAGCAAGACTCCATCTCAAAAAAAAAAAACAAAAGATAATAATAATAATCTCTTTGATAAAGTAGGAAAAAGTAATTTTGTTATCTCTACCCTTGGATTCACATGGAACTCCATTTTGCTTGAAAGAATGACAAACCACATATGATTTTTTTTATTTTTTTTATTTTTTATTTTATTTATTTATTTATTTATTTATTTATTTATTTATTTATTTATTTTTTTTGAGGCGGAGTCTCGCTCTGTCGCCCAGGCTGGAGTGCAGTGGCCGGATCTCAGCTCATGCAAGCTCCGCCCCCCGGGTTCACGCCATTCTCCTGCCTCAGCCTCCCGAGTAGCTGGGACTACAGGCGCCGCCACCTCGCCCGGCTAGTTTTTTTTTTTTTGTATTTTTAGTAGAGACGGGGTTTCACTGTGTTCGCCAGGATGGTCTCGATCTCCTGACCTCGTGATCCGCCCGTCTCGGCCTCCCGAAGTGCTGGGATTACAGGCTTGAGCCACCGCGCCCGGCCTTTTTTTTTATATATATATATAAGGTCTGGCTCTGTCACCCAGGCTGGAGTGCAGTGGTGGGATCTTGGCTTACTGCAACCTCTGCCTCCAGGGCTCAAGTGATCCTCCTTCTTCAGTCTCCTGAGTAGCTGGGACTACAGGTATGCACCACGACGCCTGGCTAATTTTTGTATGTTTTGTAGAGATGGAGTTTTCCCATGTTGCCCAGGCTGGCCTTGAACTCCTGGGCTCAAGCAATCCATCTGCCGTGGCCTCTCAAAGTGCTGGGATTACAGGCATGATCCACTGCACCAGGCCCCTTTATGATTCTTTAAACAAGGTATTTGGTAGATATTTTATTGAAAATAAATAAAATAAGCTTGTCATTTCAAGTGAAACAACTGATAATGTTTGTCACCAATGATAAAATTTGAGTTTTCTTTTTTTTTTTTTTTTTGAGACTGAGTCTTGCTCTGTCGCCCAGGCTGGAGTGCGGTGGCCGGATCTCAGCTCACTGCAAGCTCCACCTCCCGGGTTTACGCCATTCTCCTGCCTCAGCCTCCCGAGTAGCTGGGACCACAGGCGCCTGCCACTTCGCCCGGCTAGTTTTTTGTATTTTTTAGTAGAGACGGGGTTTCACCGTGTTAGCCAGGATGGTCTCGATCTCCTGACCTCGTGATCCACCCGTCTCGGCCTCCCAAAGTGCTGGGATTACAGGCTTGGGCCACCGCGCCTGGCCAAAATTTGAGTTTTCAAGCAAAAATTATAATCTAAGAAAATTTGTATTTGTTACCATGAATATGACAACTTGCCAGGAAGAATTTTCTGATGAGATCAGTGTGACATTACTGAATCCCATATGGTAGGCAGAATAATGGCCCCCAAGGATGTCCATGTTCTAATCCCCAGAACCAGTGAATGTGTTTCTCTACATTCCAAAGGAACCTGGGCTAGATGTAATAACAAGCGTCCTTGTAAAAAAAAGGCATGAGTTAAGAGAGGAGAGAAGATGCTATACTGCTGGCTTTGAAGACAGAGGAAGAGGCCATGAACCAAGGAATGTAGGTGGCCACTGGAAGCTGGAAAAGACAAGGAAACAGATTCTTCCCTAGAACCTCTGGAAGGAACCAGCTCTACTAACACCCAGAGAAACTGACTTCTGATTTTTGCCTGCCAGACTGTAAGGTGGTAAATTCACGTTTTTTAAGCCGCTGAATTTCGTAGTGGTGGTTTGTTACAACGGTAACAAAAAACTCTCACACTGAGATTTTGATATTGCATAATGAAATGTGAACAGTTTCACATTTTTCTTAAATCTCACAATTCAACTTGACTGAACCTTAACCAAATTGATGGCATTCTCAATTATATGCAAGAAGGATCATTTACCAGCACTCAATAATTAATGACATATCTCTTTTCCTTTTTTAGTAAACCAGGGGACTCAAAGAAATACATCTTGGAATTTTTAACCACGTGTTCATGTCTCATACAGGAAATAAGCCTGGATCCTAAAACGATGATAGATGACGGGTTTTATAATTGAGATATACTGTTGTGCCATGGATGTATTTTATTACATGAACTGATTACATCTGCTTGTTGTGTGTTATAAATATTGTTCACATAAATGATTTTGGTTCTCAAAGGTATGTGTATACTTAGGCACACACATAGAAACACACTGTGGTTTGATAAGATGTTCCTGTTATCATTTTCGTGGTATTTTGTTATTTAAAGTTATAAATATTTTCAGAGCAAGAAAAAGTTATTTTGTTTAAGTACCATTAATATTACATGAAAAAAATTATATATATATATTTTGAGATAGAGTCTTGCTCTGTTGCATAGGCTGGAGTGCAATGGCACGATCTCGGTTCACTGCAACCTCTGCCTCCTGGGTTCAAGTGATTCTCCTGCCTTAGCCTCCCAAGTAGCCGGGATTACAGTCATGTGCCACCATGACTGGCTAATTTTTTTATTTTTAGTAGAGATGAGGTTTTACCATGTTGGCCAGGCTAGTCTCCAGCTCCTGACCTCAGGTGATCCACCCACCTTGGCCTCCCAAAGTACTGGGATTACAAGCATGAGCCACTGCGCCTGGCCTTTGAAAATATTTTGAATCAAAATAAATTAAGTTTCAACCAGGCACATGGCTCATTACTGTAATTCCAGAACTTTGGAAGGCCGAGGCAGGAAGATTACTTGAACCCAGGAAGTTTGAGTTTGCAGTGAGTACAGTGCACTGTACTCCAGCCTGGGTGACAGAGATACTGTCTCTCTAAAAAACCTTTTTAAAAACTAAATTTCGCATTAAGTATCACTTATCTTGGAATGTTCTTTGGAATGTCCAAATGTCCAAATGCAGTGAGAGAACCACAGTGACGATGTTCAGCCATTCATATTTCATTTCCCTCTCCACACTGACATCTGGCACTTAGGAAGGCTTAGTACTTCCCAGCCCTTAACCCTGTGGTGCTAATATTTAAGCAGGGTCAGTGGCTGAGTGTTGATGTGGGAGTGTCCAAGAAATGACAGGGGCTAAAGGAGACTGAGGGAGAGGGATGAGGGGAGGAAAAGGATATCTACTCCCAAGGGATGGGAGAGATAGTATTTGACAGTATTTGACACCCGAGGACTCTGAGGAAGGAGTAACCCTAAGGGGCTGGCCCTGGGTTTCTTCTACTGTTTCTGAACAGGTTCACTTTTCTTTGTTGAAAGCCTGGGTTTTGAAGTTCATGGCCCCACTATTTGGCTCAACATGTTGCTATTATTTTCTTTTTCTTTCTTTTTTTTTTTCTTTTTTGAGACAGGGTCTCACTCTGTCACACAGGCTGGAGTGCAGTGGCACGATCTTGGCTCACTGCAACCTCCGCCTCCTGAGTCCAAGCGATTCTTATACCTCAGCCTCCTGAGTAGCTAGGACTACAGGCATGCCACCACGCCCAGCTAATTTTTTGTATTTTTAGTAGAGATGGGATTTCACCATGTTGGCCAGGCTGGTCTCATACTCCTGATCTCAAATGATCCGGCTGCCTCAGCCTCCCAAAGTGCTGGGATTACAGGCATCTATTTCTATGGCCCAATTTAGCTACCCACCACAACATTGATGAGTGATATTTTATTTTTATTCACTTATAAGTGTTTTCTGTTTTCCATTGTATCTTCTTTGACATTCGGGTCACATGAACATGAAAATGTCTTGTCTAATTTCCAAATGTGTAGGAATTTTTAGTTATCTTTAAAAAATTTGACTAGTAATTTAGTCATTTGCAGCCTTCTATTTCCTTACCACAGGTTTGTCTGCTTATTCAGACCTCCTTTGTAATATAGTTGTTGTTGGTTTTTAAATGCTGTCTTGACCCAGTTTTAAGGTGCTGGCTAGAGGCCAGTCAGTTCCCGTTTTTGAACAGCTAAGTTCACACCCCAATCACTTCCCTTATCAGGCCCTCATACTCAGGGGCCACTGTGCATTAGCTCTAATTGCCCTGAGGCCAGGTACCAGGCACTAGGGACAGCCCCATTGCTCTGAACACACAAAATTATTCAAAATAGCCAATGGACAGAAAGCCCTTGAAACCCAAGTAACCTCACATGCTTGCCATACATGAACTGCCGGTACAGCTCTGGCTCATTGTTACCTTGTCCCTGTTACTCCTGGTGTGGCCCTGCCTGGCAGCCTTCTCTCATTTTGAGCTGTAAATAACAGGTTTGAAGGCTTAATCACCATAGCTCTGCAGCTGAGTCCTGTGGCGCTCCTTTTGAAGGCACAATTTCAGATATGCTGGTCCCTGTGGGTTGGTATCGTGCCCAGAGCCCGGGCAATGTACCTTGATGTCTTTGACCCTGAAATAAGGCTTGGTGCACCAGGGGGCGCTGTAGTCTCATGTTCCAGCTTTCCTTCGTGTTGGAAGCATGCGCTGTACTGTGTACCACCATGGTTTGGGGTAGGCTTTGCAGTCTTTTTTGTTGGCCTGCTCCTCTCTGCTTAGGTTTCAGAAACTAAGCCTAATGGAACATGTGTCCATGAAAATGTCAGGAGTGTGAGTGTAGCCCTGAGAGTGTCGCTGACTGGCTGGGTTGCCTTGAGCATACCACCTCCCCTCTCTGTGTTCCTACTTCTCCATCTATGAAATGAAATGGGCCGGGCGCGGTGGCTCAAGCCTGTAATCCCAGCACTTTGGGAGGCCGAGACGGGTGGATCACGAGGTCAGGAGATCGAGACCATCCTGGCTAACACGGTGAAACCCCGTCTCTACTGAAAAATACAAAAAAACTAGCCGGGCGAGGCGGCGGGCGCCTGTAGTCCCAGCTACTCGGGAGGCTAAGGCAGGAGAATGGCGTAAACCCGGGAGGCGGAGCTTGCAGTGAGCTGAGATCCGGCCACTGCACTCCTGCCTGGGTTGACAGAGCGAGACTCCGTCTCAAAAAAAAAAAAAAAAAAAAAAAAAAAAAAAAAAAAAAAGAAATGAAATGGGCATTAATTAAAAAATGATTCTGGCTGGGCGCCGTGGCTCAAGGCTGTAACCTCAGCACTTTGGGAGGCCAATGCAGTTGGATCACCTGAGGTCAGGATTTTGAGACCAGGCTGACCAAAATGGTGAAACCCCATCTCTACTAAAAATACAAAAAAATTAGCCGAGTGTGGTGGCGGGCGCCTATAATCCCAGCTACTCGGGAGGCTGAGGCAGGAGAATCCCTTGAACTGGGGAGGCAGACATGGCAGTGAGCCGAGATCGCTCCGCTGCACTCCAGCCTGGGCAATAAGAGTGAAACTCCGTCTCGGGGGGTGGGGGGAAAGATTCTTTTTTGGGGACTGAGGTCCTTTTTTTTTTGGATGTTTAATTTTGAAATCCTTACTGAAGGGACACCTACTTAGTATTTCTCCAGGACAGTAATGTTGTTACTTTGCCAACCTGAAGACTGACTATCTCCGGGGCGTAACCTCTGCAACTTGGAAACCTGAAACCTGCTTTTTACCTGAACCCTGACTTGGAAATTGAATGTGGCCCAAAAAGTCTAAATCCAAATATTTCCTGGGATCCCAGCAATGGCCAAGGGCACGCTCTGGGCTCAGCTATTTCAAGAGAGGAAGCTATTCCTGTGTATCGTATTTATCCTACTAATTTCTTGTTTTTTCTTTTTTTTTTTTTTGAGACGGAGTCTAGCTCTGTCTCCCAGGCTGGAGTGCAGTGGCGAGATCTCGGCTCACTGCAAGCTCCACCTCCCCATGGGTTCACGCCATTCTCCTGCCTCAGCCTCCCGCGTAGCTGGGACTACAGGCACCCACCACTATGCCCGGCTAATTTTTCATATTTTTAGTAGAGACGGGGTTTCACCTGTGTTGGCCAGGATGATCTCGATTTCCTAACCTCGTGATCTGCCCACCTTGGTCTCCCAAAGTGCTGGGATTACAGGCGTGAGCCACCACACCTGGCCTATCCTACTAATTTCTAATCACTGCTAGTGCGTTGTTGAACACCTATATGTACCAGGCGCTATGCTAAGTGCTTTACAAACATCAGCTCATTTAATTCCCTCACAATCCTCAAGTATTATCATCCCTTTTTACAGATAAGAAAATTTAGGTTTACACAGCTAGTGAGTGGTGGTACTGAGATCCAAACTCAGACTCAAAGCAAGTCCTCTCAACCAATGAGGCCACTGGAGCTCACACTCTGCCTCACTCATGGGACCAGGATGTGTGTCACATGGCCAGGTTCAGTCAAGGAAGGACTAACTGGCTCTCCAGCGATCATCTATAGACCCACATGAATCAATGCTCATTTATGATGATTTGGACCTCTAGATAGCATATGTTCTAGAACCTTAACATTGCCCCCACCCAGGCAGAGCTCATGGAGATGTAGGTGGTGTGCTCAGATGAACTTGCCCAGGCCCCTGCCGAGGCACATGCTTTCCTGTCCTTCACACTTTGCCCCCGGCCAGCTCTCTAACTTGTATCTCAAAGTCTATAATTTAATGGCAGAATCTTCTTCAGGCCCCATGTTTCTGGAAATACGTTCATTTTATAAATTACTCTATATAATGGGCATAGATTAGCTAGTCAAATACACGTGGGGCACTTTTATTGCAACTCCTTCTTCCAGAGGCTCAACATGATATCAGCATTGGAAGGGCCCCCGGAAGCACTGCAGGATGGAACTGTGTTTAACTTGAACCCAAGCCCAGCGTTCCCCAGACCTACCTGAGCACCTGTCCCCATTTCTCTTTTGCAGGCTATCTATGAATCTGGTTCCACAGTTCATACTCTGGGGAACACTGCTCTAGTTCAGGGTTCCTCAACCTCAGCACCACTGATCTTCTTGGTCAGATAACTCTTTGCTGTGGAGGGCTGTCCTGTGCATTGTAGGACTTTAGCAGCGTTCCTGGACTCTACTCATTAGAAGCTAGTAGCAGGCCAGGCGTGGTGGCTCATGCCTGTAATCCCAGCACTTTGGGAGGCTGAGGCAGGCAGATCACCTGAGGTCAGGAGTTCAAGACCATCCTGGCCAACATGGTGAAACCCCGTCTCTACTGAAATACAAAAAATTAGCTGGACGTGGTGGCGTGCACCTGTAGTCCTGGCTACTCGGGAGGGTGAGGCAGGGGAATTGCTTGAACCTGGGAGGTGCAGGTTGCAGTGAGCTGAGATCACGCCACTGTACTCCAGCCTGGTGACAGAGCAAGGCTCCATCTCAAAAAAAAAGAAAAAAAAAGAAAAAAAAAGAAACCAGCCAGTAGTAACTCCCTCCCATCCCAAGCTAAAATGTCTCCAGATATTGCAGATGTTGCTATATGCCTCATAGGGACACAGAGCCTGAGTTGAGTGCCTCTACTCTCTAACTCGTGCATTCTCAGTAGAGGCGATATTGCCCCCAAGGTAAAACTTAGCTCTTGGAGGGAGAAAAATTTCTTATTCATTTTATGTATAAAGCACAGATACACATACACTGTATAAATAGATATACAGTATATCTGTAGCATTAAAATTTTATGAGGGAGTGTTAGGAAAAAAAAGTCTCAAAAGACTCCTTGGGGGAAGTGATAATGAAAAAAAAGGGTTCTCTAACTCCATTCTAGCTCAGTGTTTTAGTTCCTATTTATGCCAATTCCTCAGAAAGAATGATATTTATGGCTCTTTTAAGTTGAACCAAAGAGCTAAGCAACTGTTGAAACACAGGGAAAGCATCTGGAAGTTGCCAAAAGCTGAGGCTATGAGAGACTTAGGGTTCATGTCCGCTCCTTGGCTATGACTGCTACCCACGTCCAAAGTGAAGATCAAGACCTCAGCCAAGACCACGGCCAGCGAAGCTCCGCAGTCTCCAAGCAGAAGGCGCTTGGGTGAGGGTCTTCCTGTTGCAAAAGGACTTGAAGCTATTTTGCCAGGTCACTTCACACCGGTTTGAGGCCGTGTCAACTACTGAATCAAACAATGTGGTTGGCAGTCACTCACAGACACATACATTTGGACAAGTTTTTCTCTTCTCTCCTCTTGAATATCCTTTTTCTTGACTATCTCTGGCTTTCCTTCTCACTCTGGCCTCTCAGATCCCAGTTGTCAGGAGAACATGGCACATCTTGATTGCTGGTCCCTGCATATCCATGATGAGAAACTAACAAACAGGTTGCTGATCCAAAATGTACAGATTGTTGCTATAGCATATGGCCAGTTAAATGGAATTTTTTTTTTTTTTAAACTAAAAAGCCAAAAAGCAGTGGCTGATGCCTGTAATCCCAGTGCTTTAGGAAGCTGAGGTGGGAGGATTACTTGAGGCCAGGAGTTCAAGATCAGCCTGGGCAATGTAGCAAGACCCCTATCTCCACAAAAAATAAAATTAGTCAGCCATGGTGGCTTGCACCTCTAGTCTCAGCTACTTGGGAGACTGAGGCAGGAGGATCACTTGAGCCTAGGAGTTCGAGGTTACAGTAAGCTGTGATTGCACCACTGAACACCGGTCTGGGTGACCCTATTTCTTTAAAAACATCTCTTTTTTAAAAGCCAACAAATACATTTTTAAAAACTAAAAATTTTCTTTTTTAAAAAGAAACTGACTTCATTTTTTTCCTTGATCTTTTCTTAGCACATCTTCTTGGCCTTCAGTCTTGGGAAATGACTAAGAATCATTTTCTGCTTCCTACTTCTATCAAAAAACCCCACTTGAACTCAGTACAATTGGGTGAGGGAGAGAACTCGTGCTCACAGGAAGCCACGCACCCTTGAAAGGCACCGGTCCTTCTTAGCATCGTGCTTCCTGAGCAAGCCTGGCATTGCCTCACAGACCCTCACAGACCTTCCTCAGAGCTGCTTTCAGAAAAGCAAGGTAAGTGGGGATGGGGACATTCTCAGGGTCTTGGGTCGCACACTGCTTTCTGGACCTGGCTCAGACACTCAGGCCCCTCGCGAGTCTAGGGCTTACACTTGGCACCTACCTTGCAGCCCACACACCTTCTACCTGTCCCCACACCCTCCGAGCCCTCATCTGATGGGCATTCATTTATATGGGACTCTCCTCCTGCACGCATCTGGCCTGAGTCCACATGCCCAAAATAAATAGATCATTTTCATTAAAAATATACACTTGTCTGCTTCTTGCTTCTAGCAAGACTCCCAGGCAAGAAATACCACACACACAAGACCTACAGAAGAATTCCAGACCCTTACCAGCTCTGTCTCTGGTTTTTTGTTCTCCTGATAATTTCCTAACTCCTCAGCCTTGTTTATGCCTTTCATTTTTACTGGTAAATGGTGGAGAAAGAGTAGAATTGTTAGTCATTCAACAAACTTTTTTGGAGACTCTGTGATGCAACAGGTGTTCACTGTCTATTTGCATGAGTAAACCAAAATCTTTTTCTTTTTTTCTTTTTCTTCTCTTCTCTTTTCTTTTCTTTTCTTTTCTTTTTTTTTTTTTTTTTTTTTGAGACAGGGTTTCACTCTGCTGCCCAGGTTGAAGTGCAGTGGTGCCATCATAGCCCACTGCAGCCTTGAACTCCTGGGCTCAAGGGATCCTCCCGCCTCAGCCTCCTGAGTAGCTGGTACTATCAACACATACCATCACACCCAGCTAACTTTTAAAACAATTTTTTTGTAGAGACAGGGTCTCCCTATGTTGCTCACGCTGGTGTGGAGCTCCTTGGTTCAAGTGATCCTCCCTCCTTGGCCTCCCAAAGTGCTGGGATTATAGGCATGGGCCACCGCACACCTGGTTTCAGAAACTCTTTCTTGAGAAACACAGTTTGGGCATTGGGTGTGTGGTGGGGAGGGTGTGGGGAGAGATCGAATGTGAATTTACTGATGAATGTGAAAAGGATTTTAACAAGGAATGTGAGGGTCCCACAAAAGCCTCAAAAAGGAAGCAAGGGAGTGGCCTTGAGTCGGAAAGTCCTTCAGCCCTGAGTCCCTCTGATAGACATGTCAGCATATGATAAATTTTAAGAAGATTTCAACCTCTTTATCTACCAATTGAGATAGGAGTGAAGGTGGTTGGGGAGATAGAGGTTTTACTTCTGCCTGCAATATGTGTTTTCTAGATCCATCAGGCGAATTCCCACTCTAATAGGATTCTGTGCATAGAAATGATTTTTATATGCAGTTTGACGATGATCATGATGATGATCATGCATATAAAATACACCCAATTGAGAATTGTTCAACTGATTTTGTCATCCCTGAAAGTGATTTCAGTAACCCCAGACTATGAAATATCTTTTTGAAATACATCCTTGAAGAACACCTGCTTGAAAAGGAGGTTTTACGATCCTCACTTACAAATGAGAGAACTGAAGCTCCTAGCAGAGAGGTAAGAACATTAGTGAGTGCCCGAACTGGAATCTGAAACAAACCTGTCTGCCTCCAAAGCCCAAAATTATTTCATCTGGCTGCAGGGCCCTGTGAGTAATCGAGCCCTTCATCTTGGGAAAGGCATATACAGACCTAGAGCAAAACAGTACGCAGCTATGCTCTGCATTTAGCAACACTTTGGTTTATTTTTGTTCTCACAAAAATCTCCTTTGCTCTTCCCCTCATTAGCTTCTTCTGGTTGGGCCCAGACCTGCCTTGAGGAGCCTGTAGAGTTAAAAAATGAACCCCACGGATATAGCAGACACCACCCTTGATGAAAGCATATACAGCAATTACTATCTGTATGAAAGTATCCCCAAGCCTTGCACCAAAGAAGGCATCAAGGCATTTGGGGAGCTCTTCCTGCCCCCGCTGTACTCCTTGGTTTTTGTATTTGGTCTGCTTGGAAATTCTGTGGTGGTTCTGGTCCTGTTCAAATACAAGCGACTCAGGTCCATGACTGATGTGTACCTGCTCAACCTTGCCATCTCAGATCTGCTCTTCGTGTTTTCCCTCCCGTTTTGGGGCTACTATGCAGCAGACCAGTGGGTTTTTGGGCTAGGTCTGTGCAAGATGATTTCCTGGATTTACTTGGTGGGCTTTTACAGTGGCATATTCTTCGTCATGCTTATGAGCATTGATAGATACCTGGCCATTGTGCATGCGGTGTTTTCCTTGAGGGCAAGGACCTTGACTTATGGGGTCATCACCAGTTTAGCTACATGGTCAGTGGCCGTGTTTGCCTCCCTTCCTGGCTTTCTGTTCAGCACTTGTTATACTGAGCGCAACCATACTTACTGCAAAACCAAGTACTCGCTCAACTCCACGACCTGGAAGGTTATCAGCTCCCTGGAAATCAACATTCTCGGATTGGTGATCCCCTTCGGGATCATGCTGTTTTGCTACTCCATGATCATCAGAACCTTGCAGCATTGTAAAAACGAGAAGAAGAACAAGGCGGTGAAGATGATCTTTGCCGTGGTGGTCCTCTTCCTTGGGTTCTGGACACCTTACAACATAGTGCTCTTCCTAGAGACCCTGGTGGATCTAGAAGTCCTTCAGGACTGCACTTTTGAAAGATACTTGGACTATGCCATCCAGGCCACAGAAACTCTGGCTTTTGTTCACTGCTGCCTTAATCCCATCATCTACTTCTTTCTGGGGGAGAAATTTCGCAAGTACATCCTACAGCTCTTCAAAACCTGCAGGGGCCTTTTTGTGCTCTGCCAATACTGTGGATTCCTCCAAATACATTCTGCTGACACCCCCAGCTCATCTTACACGCAGTCCACCATGGATCATGATCTCCATGATGCTCTGTAGAAAAATGAAAAGCTGAAATGCACAGTCAATGAACTTTCCACATTCAAAGCTTACTTAAAATTGTATTTTAGTAAGAGATTCCTGAGCCAGTGTCAGGAGGAAGGCCTACACCCATAGTGGAAAGATGGCTTCTCACCCTGCAGGCAACTTTTTCTCTCCCACTAGACAAGTCCAGCCTGGCAAGGGTTCACCTGGGCTGAGGCATCCTTCCTCACACCAGGCTTGCCTGCAGGCATGAGTCAGTCTGATGAGAACTCTGAGCAGTGTTTGAATGAAGTTGCAAGGCAAAGACTTTTCCTTCTAACCTGAACTGATGGGTTTCTCCAGAGGGAATTGCAGAGCATTGGCTGATAGAGTAAATCCCTACCTTTTGCTGTGGGAAATGGGCCCTCTAATTAATTTCTTGCTTTTGTGGAACAATATAGAAAACTGTTTTTCTAATAATATATCTCAGGCATAGTATATTCCATTGAGCCAGATGTATGAAGAAACAATTAGCGAAGTGGTGAAACCAGATCTCAATTCTTTATTGTAAAGGATTATCTGTTAATTGAAGCCAAACTTTTTATACTGATATAAGGGTGAGGATATGAAGACATTAGAATGGTCTGATTTCCCAACACGAACTACAAGGCATTTAAAATCCAAACATATTTGTGAAAATTCAAACACAGTTTCTCACTTGTTTGTGGCCATGTTTTGTTCTAATTATAACAGAGGAATATTAAAAAGTTTTAAATAGGCTGGGCACGGTGGCCTGTAATCCCAGCACTTTGGGAGGCCGAGGCGGGTGGATCACCTGAGGTCAGGAGTTTGAGACCAGCCTGGCCAACGTGGAGAAAACCCTGTCTCTACTAAAAGATACAAAATTAGCCAGGCATGGTGGCACATGCCTGTAATCCCAGCTACTCGGGAGGCTGAGGCAGGAGAATCGCTTGAACCCGGGAGGTGGAGGTTGCGGTGAGTCAAGATCATGCCATTGCACTCCAGCCTGGGCAATAAGAGTGAAACACTGTCTAAAAAAAAAAGAAAAAAAAATTAAATAATACATAGGCTAGGAATACATTTATTTGAGGTCATTTACTTGTTTATATTTTATCTTATTTTATTTTATTTTTGAGATGGAGTCTCACTCTGTCACCCAAGCTGGAATGCAGTGGTACTAGGTTCACTGCAACCTCTGCCTCCCGGGTTCAAGTGATTCTCTTGCCTCAGCTTCTCAAGCAACTGGGATTACAGGCAAGCACCACCACGCCAGGCTAATTTTTTGTATTTTCAGTAGAGACAGGGTTTCACCATATTGGCCAGGCTGGTCTTGAACTCCTGACCTCAGGTGCTCTGCCTGCCTTAGCCTCCCAAAGTGCTGGGATTACAGGCATGAGCCACCTTGCCCAGCCAAGTTCTTTTACTTGTTTATAAACAATGCCTTCATAATTAAAATTAAGGATTAATAAAGCGTGACAATACCTCCTTAATCATTTTGAAGTGCCTGCTATCAATTGAAATAAAAATAATCAACTAAAAGTTATTGTTGACATTGTACAAATATGGTTGTTAAAAAATTATGAAATTTGATTTTTTTTTTTTTTTTTTTTGAGACGGAGTCTTGCTGTGTCGCCCAGGCTGGAGTGCAGTGGCCGGATCTCAGCTCATTGCAAGCTCCGCCTCCCGGGTTTTTATGCCATTCTCCTGCCTCAGCCTCCCAAGTAGCTGGGACTACAGGCGCCCACCACCTCGCCCGGCTAGTTTTTTGTATTTTTTAGTAGAGACGGGGTTTCACCATGTTAGCCAGGATGGTCTCGAACTCCTGACCTCGTGATCCGCCCGTCTCGGCCTCCCAAAGTGCTGGGATTACAGGCTTGAGCCACCGCGCCCGGCATGAAATTTGAAAAGTATCATCCTCTCTTAAAATATTGGCCCTAGTTTTTTTTTTTTTTTGAGACAGAGTCTCACTCTGTCGCCCAGGCTGGAGTGCAGTGGCCAGATCTCAGCTCACTGCAAGCTCCGTCTCCCCGGTTTACGCCATTCTCCTGCCTCAGCCTCCTGAGTAGCTGGGACTACAGGCGCCCGCCACCACGCCCGGCTAGTTTTTTGGGTATTTGTTTTAGTAGAAACGGGGTTTCACCGTGTTAGCCAGGATGGTCTCGATCTCCTGACCTCGTGATCCGCCTGTCTCGGCCTCCCAAAGTGCTGGGATTACAGGCTTGAGCCACCGCGCCCGGCCTTGTTTTTGTTTTTGAGACAGAGTTTTGCTCTTATTGCCCAGGCTGGAGTGCAATGGCATGATCTCAGCTCACCGCAACCTCCGCCTCCTGGGTTCAACCAATTCTCCTGCTTCAGCCTCCCAAGTAGCTGGGATTACAGGCGCCCGCCACCACGCCCAGCTAATTTTTTTGTACTTTTAGTACAGACAGAGTTTCACCATGTTGGCCAGGCTGATCTTGAACTCCTGACCTCAGGCGATCCACCTACCTCGGCCTCCCAAAGTGCTGGGATTACAGGTGTGAGCCACTGGGCCCAGCCATTGGCCCTAGTTTTTAACTTTTGGGTGACTCAAAAGTTTGGTTAGTCATTTCTTTTTTTTTTTTTCTTGAGATGGAGTCTTGCTCTGTCGCCCAGGCTGGAGTGCAGTGGCGTGATCTCGGCTCACTGCAAGCTCTGCCTCCCGGGTTCACGCCATTCTCCTGCCTGAGCCTCCCGAGTAGCTGGGACTACAGGTGCCTGCCACCACGCCCGGCTAATTTTTTGTATTTTTTAGTAGAGACGGGGTTTCACCGTGTTAGCTGGGATGGTCTCGGTCTCCTGACCTGGTGATCCGCCCGCCTCGGCCTCCCAAAGTGCAGGGATTACAGGCGTGAGCCACCGCGCCCGGACTGGTTAGTCATTTGTTTTTTTTATTTTTATTTTTTTATTTTTTATTTGCATTCATCATCTTTTTTTTTTTTTTTTTTAATCTCTCTGAAGTATGTTTTACAGAAGAGAAAACTGAGGCTAACAGAGAAAAGTAACATGCTCAGACTAACAAAGGAATGCAGAGCTAGGATCTTGCTCTGATGCTAGAGTCTTGCTCTGTCGCCCAGGCTGGAGTACAGTGGTGCCATCTAGGCTCACTGCAAGCTCTGCCTCCTGGGTTTACGCCATTTTCCTGCCTCAGCCTCCCGAGTAGCTGGGACTACAGGCGCCCACCACCTCGCCCGGCTAGTTTTTTGTATTTTTAGTAGAGACAGGGTTTCACCATGTTAGCCAGGATGGTCTCGATCTCCTGACCTCGTGATCCACCTGCCTCGGCCTCCCAAAGTGCTGGGATTACAGGCTTGAGCCACCGCGCCCAGCTGGTTAGTCATTTCTTACAAGTCATTTAAATCATTTAATTAATCATTTCATACTATTAAGATAAATTGCTATCTCTGTCCTTACAGCCTTAATTAAGCAAATACTCCAACAAAATCTGGGAGACCTCCAATTCCTCCCAAAACAAAAACTTATCTTGCAAGCTATTAATTGAGTTAACCAGTTACAAATGCTTCTGTTATGTTTATACATTCTTGTACGCTTTACATTTATAAAGAATGCATTTCCAGAAAATTTATTTTCAGTAAAGTGATTTTAAAGAGGGAAAGTTGATGCTGTCTTCATAGAAAATAAAATAAAATAAACTCGTTTAAAGCCCCAGGGAGCATTTTTTTCCTGATCGTGTTTGTGTTAAATCTCCTGACGTGGATGAAAATCAGAGCTGCTGATGAGCCATTGCTTCACCACATGCTGTAGATGTGAACTCACCCAAGGGGAGGAATCAAAGCGTTCACTGTTGCCATCTCCACTTCGGGCTGTGTGTTGCTGTCTCGCTGTAGGGGACTTGGAGACGAGAGCGAATAAGTTAGGGGGTGGGCATGGTGGCTCATGCCTGCAATCCCAGCACTTTGGGAGGCAGAGGTGGGCCGATAACTTGAGGTCAGGAGTTTGAGACCTGCCTGGCCAACATAGTGAAACCCCATCTCTACTAAAAGCACAAAAAGTAGCCAATGTGCTTGCAATCCCAGATACTTTGGAGGCTGAGGCATGACAATCACTTGAACCTGGGAGGCAGAGGTTGCAGTGAGCAGAGATCATGCCACTGCACTTCAGCCTGGGTGCAGAGTGAGTGAGACTCTGTCTCAAAAAAAAAAAAAAAAAAAAAAAAAAAAAAAAAAAGATGTTAGGGATGGGCCAGTTCCTAGGCAGTGTTTCCTTAGACAACCTCTGTGAGGTGGGCTATGATCTGCCAAATCCTAGCTCTGCATTCCTTTGTTAGTCTGAGCATGTTACTTTTCTCTGTTAGCCTCAGTTTTCTCTTCTGTAAAACATACTTCAGAGGGATTAAAAAAAAAAAAGATGATGAAAGCAAAGCACCTATGTTCCTAGGTCATAGATAAAGGAAAGTTTTGGATATGCCCAATCAGAGGCTGCCTCTCTTTTCCTGGTAGAGCTGTTAATTTTATTCATTTAATCATAGCAAGACATACACTTTAGGGCACCAAAATACAAAAGCTGGTCAAAGGGGCTTTACTGCCCCTTCATTTCCATCACAGGCTGTACCAAGTCTGTGAGGTGCAATCCAAGTGGCTTCCATATCTCTGCCTGAGAATGGGTCTTTCATTTTCTCAAAGTCAGTGAGAGCTCCTCTTATTCCAAAGTTGGAGAGAATAGTCCCTCAGGACAGGAATGTAGAACCTCTGGTGACATCCAAACATAACCCTCTTAGAACACCGAAAATAAAGTTTCTTCCCATTAAGCAAAAGAATCATAGAAAGAAAGCCAGCATGATTTCTATTTTTTTTTTTTTTTTTGAGATGGAGTCTTGCTCTGTCGCCCAGGCTGGAGTGTCATGGTGCGATCTTGGCTCACTGCAACCTCTGCCTTTCAGGTTCAAGTGATTCTCCTGCCTCAGCCTCCCGAGTAGCTGGGATTACAGGCATGCACCACCACGCCTGGCTCATTTTTGTATTTTTAGTAGAGATAGGCTTTCACTGTGTTGGCCAGGCTGGTCTGGAACTACTGACCTCAGGTGATCCACCTGCCTCGGCCTCCCAAAGTACTGGGATTATAGGTGTGAGACACCGCACCCGACCAGCCAGCATGATTTCTAAACAAAGATGGGTTTAACTATAAATTTTCAGACATTAGATTCATGTCTTTCTTGTTGCAACATACCTAGCCTAGGTGTAATTTGCTCAGGAACAATAGAAGTGGGTTTGCTTTTGGGGTGATGTAAATGTTTTGGATCTAGATAGAAGGGTAGGTTGTACAATGTTGTGAATATACTAAATGCTACTGAATTGTGCATTTAAAAATGGTTCATTTTATATTATGAGACTTTTACCTCAACAACAATAACAATAAGAGTGACAGGAACTAGTCCAGCCAATATCTGTCCCATAGTAGGCTCTCAAATTCTATTGAATAAGTAAATTAATTTCATCTGCTTCTCATGAGAAGGAATAATACAGGGTGAAGCCAAAGGGTCTTTAGACCTTTAGGGAGATTATTTGCAAGAAACTTATAACAATTTGGAACGATTTCTGTTGAAATAGTTGCCTATTTTGTGCCAAGCAGAATGCTAGTGTATGGAACTAATAAAGGAATAAAGAAGTAAGTTCTGCCACTCATGGAATTAACAATCTGATAAAGGAAACACAAACGCAGGATTAACTATACTGCAAGCAAGACAAGTGTGATCATCGAGCCACAAGAAAGATACTTTGGGACTCCAGAGAAAGGAGAAGTTGATTACATTTCAAATCTCATAATATGATTAACTTTTGAAGTAGACCTTATAGGAGAGGCATGATTTTGATGAAGGGAAGGGCGAAAGGTCTCCCCACGCTGATGAAATAGCATCTGAGAAGGCAGAGTGGTGTTAAGAGGGCACTGTGTGGTCAGGGGCTAGTTGTAGGGTTTTCTTGTAGTTAAAGTGCATGGGAGTGGGGCAATGGAGCAAAGTAGGGAAAGGTGAGACCAAAGGAAAGTACAGAGCCAAGAGGCAGCAGCCTTGAGTCATGGACTGAGTCAGCTGCCATCCTGCTCTGCACTTGAGACTGTCAGGGTGTTAAGGGGTGCTGTCCACACACCCACCAGTTCAGGACTGAAGCACTCACTCTACTAGTCATCGGGAATGTTGGCCCTGATAGCTCTCAGCTGGTCTCCCTTCAGGACTCATCCTCCCTGGGGGCAGCTCATATTCAGTGACTGGATAATGAGGAGATGCAAGCACTTGCCCCTTGCCTAGATTTGGGATAACTCTCAAGGGCCATTGCCACTCCAGAGCTCCAATAAGATTAGCTGAGGCCTCTGTTGCAACTGTGTTGCAGTTCCACTTTTCCCACTTTCTAAACTGCTTTCTTCCTTTCTTCCTTTTTTTTTTTTTTTTGAGATGGAGTTTGGCTCTTGTTGCCCAGGCTGGAGTGCAGTGGTGTGATCTTGGCTCACTGCAACCGCTGCCTCCTGGGTTCAAGCGATTCTCCTGTATCAGCCTCTTGAGTAGCTGGGATTACAGGTGACCGCCCCTAAGCCTGGCTAATTTTTTGGTATTTTTTAGTAGAGATGGAGTTTCACCATGTTGGCCAGGCTGGTCTCAAACTTCTGACCTCAGCTGGCCCGCCCGCCTTGGCCTCCCAAAGTGCTGGAATTACAGGCGTGGGCCACCACATCCAGCCCCAGTCTGCTTTGTTTATGCCCTTACAGGTGTGGTTTCCAAGAGGACTCCCTACTAAATCTCCTGCATGCTAATCTCAGAGCCTCAGAGCATGCTTCCAGAATCCCAGCCTAAAACAAGGACTTTCTGATCACATTGGGGACAAGTGAGCACCTAACATAATGGAAACTGACCTAGGAGGGGGAAAATGAGGAGACATAATCTTTGCATCAGGGATGTGTTTCATTCATTGTCTTCTAACCATCAACCTCACTTAACTGTTGGCTCCTGTTTTCCTTTGGCCCCATAATTTGCCTGTCTCAAGCCCTCAGGCATCTTTTTCCTACACATCTTATTCCTGTTATCATTACAGCCCATCTCTACCCTTGGTCATGCCACAACCATCTGTCATGCTGTATCCTGTACCCTACATCCAGTCAGAGACTGTCCACTCCATCTCCAGCCTTTCTTGACTCAAATGAACTAGACCTAAACTCCACCTATTTTTTGTGGTCATAATACTTTACCCCTTGAAAGCTTACAATAGCTCTAAATTCCCCTTTCAGAAAATCAGAAATCCAAGTGCTTTTATATATTGACACTCATTTTACCCTCTTCTTAAAGTAGATAAGGTTGATTTTATTACTCCAAGAAATTAAGGTTCAGGAGAAACAATATTTTAATCATGAATTAGACTCATTCCACCAAAAATACCCACCACCTAACTGCCTAGTAAAATGGCTAGCACAAAGCTCAATTATTTTTTACTGAATGAGTGGATTTCCTTATCTCTTAATCAAGTACTCTACACTGGCAATTCAAGTTTCTGTTTAACTACACAAAGTTCGCTAGTCCTATCTCCAAAATCCCCATTGTATTTCTAATAAGACTTTATGTGACCAAGTTCAAAGATTGACTGAATTGTTCCAGAAATACTGATGGGCTTTAGGTCAAAAATTACTTTGTTAAGACTTTTCATATTGAATGTAACTGCAAAAGTCTGCATTTTCACCTTTTCTGAGAAACTGTGAACCGCACTAAGAAGAATGAATTTTAAAACCCCCAAACTGCATTTGCACCAGACTTGGAGACAGAGATCCTTTTCAGACTCCAAAATACCTGGATGGTCTGCCCAAAGCAGCTGAGATCAGGCGAAACCTGTGTGGGAAAGGGTGAAGTGCAGGGCAGTGAGAGATGCAGCAGGGACAGACGTCAGCAACACACCAAAGGCATTTCCTGAGCAGAGGGTGCACGGTGCGCTGTAGGAAGAGAGGTGATCAGCACTTGGGTCAGAAGTCCTCCTGGCCCCAGTTTGGTTCAGAGAAGCAGAGGAGGCAGGTTGGCCAAATTTCAAATTCGCAGGAGGCAGACAGTCTGTCTCTGTGGCAGCAGAAGAGAAGAGAGCCGTCGGGTTGTGAGGCCAGCTAGCCTGGAAAACTGCTGCCATTCATTTCCTCCTAGGCAGAAACACAAACATAAGCACATTAAACAATGCAAAGACAAATACTAAGAAAAATGACACCATTGACTGTAATCTGGAGAGGAATACTAGAGAAATATAGGAAAATACAGAAAAGATTTCATTATCTTGATAAAATATGTCTATCTCAGCTGAGAAGGCGTCATAGGCCACTCCAGAGGCATTCCAGCTAGCTAAAAATAGGAAAGAATGCCTGTGATCTCCACTTCTATATAACATTGCCCTGGAGGTACCAGCTCCACAAGATAAGGGGAATAAGTTAGAGGTATAGAAATTGTCAGTGGCTCATGCCTCTAATCCCAGTACTTTGGGAGGCCAAGGCGGGCGGATCACTGGAGGTCAGGGGTTTGAGACCAGCTTGGCCAACATGGTGAAACCCTGTCTACTAAAAATACAAAAATTAGCTGGGTGTGGTGATGCATGCGGCTAGTCCCAGCTACTCAGGACCCGAGGTAGGAGAATCACTTAAACCTGGGAGGCGGAGGTTGCAGTGAGCTGAGATCCCGCCATTGCACTTCAGTCTGGGCGACAGAGTGAGACTACATCTAAAAAAAAAAAAAAAAAAAGCGGGTCTGAGAAGCTGTCACGGCCAAGAGGAGCCTAAGGAGACAACTACATGTCATTAGTTCTGGATCAGAAAGAGGACATTAGCTAAACATTAAAGAAGCATGAATAAAGAATGAACATTAGTTAATAATAATGTGTTAATATTGGTTCAGCAAGTGTAACAAATGTAGCATTCTAATGTATGGTGTTAATAATAGGGGAAATGTGAGGTGCGGTAAATGGGAACTTTCTGTGCCATCCTCACCAGTTTTCTGGAAATCTAAAACTGTTCTAAAATACAAAGTTTATTTAAAAAATTGGAAAGGGGAAGGGAAAATATCTCCAGCTCCAATGATACTGTTGAATAATCGGAACACCCAAGAGAATTACTTGAAAAACTATTATTAACAATAAGATAATTATGTCAGTTAATAAGGGAAGATGTTAATACATCAAACTCAATTACTTTTATATTTACAAATAACAGTCAGAAGATGTGGGATAACAGACCCACATTATGAAAGAGAATAGAAATAAATAATAATTAAAATATATATTATCTATACATAGTATGAAATAGATAGAAAATATATGGGAATAACTTACTCTAAAACACTATTACAGCACTAGGCCAGAAAAGGCCTTATACAAGCAGGCTCAATGGTATAAAAAACGCAAATTATTTTCAGTTAAATTATTAAATACAATGTTATTCTTCAAGACATATTAATAGCCTTTTAAAAATTACATACACCAATTTAAAAGTTTACGTAAGAATTAACAACAACAAAAATGGCCCGGACCACTCTGAAAAAGAAGAACAATGAGGATATGCACATTATAAATTAATATGTATGTTAAATTAATTAGCTAACTAAAATATACAGCAATGTTGCAGAAAGTCAAGTGAAACAGAATGGGAAATCTAGTTTAGTATGAGATCAAAATACATGTGAGAATTTCGTGCATATTAACGACGGCAACTTAAATCAAAGGAGGACTACAATAAACTATTCAGAAGTGGGCCAAATGTATTGGCATCTGGAAAAAAAATTAAGCTTGATTCATATGTCACACTATACATGGCTTAATTCCAAACAGAAAAAATATTTAAATGTAAAAATTGGAAAAATAAAAGTTTTAAAAGAAAACATGGGACAATTACTTCACAATTTGTGCAGCAGGCAAAGCCTTTCTAAAAATAACTCAAAATTCAGAGGCCATAAGGGAAATTCAGAAGCCATAAAGGAAAAGATTAATAAATTCAACTCTGTGAATTAAAAATATGCATGACAAAAACATCCCCAAAGAAAAACTCAAAAGACAAATGACAAACTGGGTCATTTGATGGCAGTTAAATGCAATTGAACTTTTTTCAAATTAGCAAGTGGCACATGGATATTTGTTACATTATTCTTGGTACTTTTCTATATGGCTGAAATGCTTAATAAATGCTTAATAAATTAACATATGCTCATACTATGAAATATGGTGCCATTAAAAAGAATAACTTTCAGCTATATACCTATACCATTCACAAATGTCCATAATATCTTAAGTGCATTTTGAAAACCCGGAAGTATAAATCCCAAACAGTTAGCCATTTTATAGAGGAAAAAATTATGCTTTGTATGTTCTAGGCTTCTTTAATTCTTTAAGCAAACATGCATTACTTTCATAATCTGCCAAAGCAGTAGCAATATTTCCATTTTAGGAAAAAAAGGAGAACTTTATGATGATGGAGAACTGACTAAAATAAACCACACAGAGATATTCTAGAATATAGGGCTCCCAGGTGACTTGAGCATGTGGATGTCATCCTGATATAACACCTGCCCACAGAGATGTGCAGTGCTTTGAAGAAGATGCTGACATCAGTCCTGAGGATAGATAGCTGAGTTTGTGGTATGAGATAGGTACCAGATAGCATGCTGAAGCCTGCAGAATGTTTGAATTCTTTTGATCTTACTTGATATAAACAGACGATCATTGGGAGGGCAGCAGGCAGGAAAAAGATCTGCGTCGAGACTAGACTGTACAACCACCTCTCCATGGTTACCTTGGTTAGGGAGATTCCTCCTAATTGTTTTGATGTCACTAGAAAAATGTCAGACGCAAATAAAGTGAACGATGGTTCACATGGAGCATTGTGTGATCTAGTTGGGCTCCTCTTCATGGAATGACCAGGGAAGAATTTGAGGGAGTTCGTGCAGTGGACAGAGGGTAAATATATGAGGGAATGAATTTGAGTTGTAAATACAAGAGTTGTTTCTAATCTGAGTCCTTAAGAACTTCTTGAGGGTTACAGATCTGTTCATTCTATTACTAGAAAGACTTCCAATTAAGGTGCAGTAAAAAGTTCACAGTTTGGGGATCTTCCTGTTTTCTAAAACTAATTGAAATGTGATAGATAATATACAACAACAGAAGCCTGATTGATGTCTGGGTACAAATGCCACTTTGAAAAACTGTTAGACAACTCTGTGTAAAGTTGAATATATACCTATTTTATGATCCAATAATTCTATACCTAGGTATTGATCCAAGAGAAATGAAAACTTTGGTCCATAAAATGACTCATTCAAGAATGTTGGTAACATCATACTTGATATGATTTTGCTGTGTCCCCACCCAAATCTCATCTTGAATTGTAGCTCCCACAATCCCCACGTGTCATGGGAGGGACCCAGTGGGAGGTAATTTGAATCATGAGGTTAGGTTTTTCCCATGCAGTTCTTGTGATGGTGAATAAGTCTTATGAGATCTGATGGTTTTATAAAGGGCAGTTCCCCATACACACTGTCTTGCCTGCTGTCATGTAAGATGTGCCTTTGCTCCATTTTCACCTTCCACCATGATTGTGAGGCCTCTCCAGCCATGTGGAACTCTGAGTCTGTGAAACCTCTTTCCTGTATAAATTACCTAGTCTCAGATATATCCTTATTAGCAGCATGAGAACAGACTAATACAGTAAATTGGCACCAGGTAGTGGAGCACTGCTGTAAAAACACCTGAAAATGTGGAAGCGACTTTGGAACTGGGTAACAGGCAGAGGTTGGACCAGTTTGGAGGGCTCAGAAGAAGACAGAAAGATGTGGGAAAGTTTGTAACTTCCTGGAGACTTGTTGAATGGCTTAGACCAAAATGCTGATAGTGATATGGGCGATAAAGCCCAGATTTAGGTGGTCTCAGATGGAAATGAGGAAGTTCTTGGGGACTGGAGCAAAAGTGACTCTTGTTATACTTTAGCAAAGAGACTGGTGGCATTTTGCTCCTGGCCTAGAGATCTATGGAATATTGAACTTGAGAGAGATGATTTAGGGTATCTGGTGGAAGACATTTCTGAGTGGTAAAGTGTTCAAGAGGAAGCAGAGAATAAAAATTTGGAAAATTTGCAGACTGATGATGTAATAGAAAAGAAAAAAAATTTTCTGGGAAGAAATCCAGGTCTACTGCAGAAATTTGCTAAGTAACAGGAAGCTGAATGTTATTCACTAAGATAATGTGGAAAATATCTTCAGGGGATATCAGAGTCCTTTGTGTTAGCCCTGGCCATTACAGGTCTGGAGGCCTAGGAGGCAAAAATGGTTTCCTGGGCCAGGTCCAGGGACCCCCTGCAGTGACAGCTTAGGGACTTGGTGCCCTGCATCCCAGCCACTCCAACCATGGCTAAAAGGGGCCAAGGTATAGCTCAGGCTGTGGCTTCAGAGAGTGCAAGCCCCAATCCTTGGCAGGTTCCATGTTGTGTTGAGACTGCAGGTGCACAGAAATCAAGAATTGAGGTTTGGGAACCTTGCCTAGATTTCAGAGGATGTATGGAAACTCTGGGATGTCCAGGCAGAAGTTTGCTGCAGTGGTGGGGCCCCCATGGAGAATCTTTGCAGTGCAGAAGGGAATGTGGGGTTGAAGTCCCCACACAAAGTCCCCATTGGTGTATTGCCTAGTGGAGCTGTGAGAAGAGGGCCACCGTCCTCCAGACCCTAGAATGGTAGATCCACCAACAGCTTGCACTGTGTATCTGAAAAAGCTGCAGACTCTCAATGCCAGTCTGTTAAACCAGCTGGGAGGGGGCTATACCCTGCAAAACCACAGGAGCAGAGCTTCCCAAGCCTGTAGGAGCCCATCTCTGGCGTCACCATGACCTGGATGTGAGACATAGAGTTAAAGGAGATCACTTTGGAACTTTAAGGTTTAATGACTGCCCTGTTGTGTTTTGGACTTGCATGGAGCCTGTAGCCCCTTTGTTTTGGCCAATTTCTCCCATTTGGAACAGCCATATTTACCCAATGCCTGTACCCCCATTGTATCTAGGAAGTAACTAACTTGCTTTTGATTTTACAGGCTCATAGGTAAGAAGGGAGTTGCCTTGCTTCAGATGAGACTTTGGACTTGGACTTTTGCATTAATGCTGGAATGAGTTAAGACTTTAGGGGACTGTTGAAAAGGCATGATTGGCTTTGAAATGGAAGAACATGAGATTTGGGAGGGGCTGGGGCAGAATGATATGGTTTGGCTGTGTTCCCACCCAAATCTCATCTTGAATTGTAGCTCCCATAATCTCCATGTGTCTTGGGAGGGACCTGGTGGGAGGTAATTGAATCATGGTGGTGGATTTTCCCATGCTGTTCTCATGATAGTGAATAAGTCTTGCAAGATCTCATGGTTTTATAAAGGACAGTTCCTCTGCATATGCTCTGTTGCCTGCTGCCATGTAAGATGTGCCTTTGCTCTTCCTTGCCTTCTGCCATGATGGCCTCCCCAGCCATGTGGAACTGTGAGTCCATTAGACTTCTCTCCTTTATAAATTACCCAGTCTCTGGTATGTCCTTATTAGCAGCATGAGCATGAACTAATACAATACTTAATGGTGCAAGACGGACTGCTTTCTCCCCAGGATCAGTAACAAGACTAGGATGTCTGCTCTTCCATTTCTATTCATATTGTATTGGAAGTTCTCATCAGGAAAAAATCACCAAGAAAAAGAAATAAAAGGGATCTAGATTGAAAAGGAAGAAGTAAAATTATCTCTTTTTGTAGATGATGTGATCTTATATGTAGAAAATTCTAAGAAATCCACTATAAAACTATTAGTGAGTTTTATAAATGAGTTCAGCAGGTTGCAGGATACAAGATCAATATACAAAAAACAATTGTATCTACTTTGGGACGCCAAGGCAGGCAGATCACCTGAGATCAGGAGTTAGAGACCAGCCTGGCCAACATGGCGAAACCTCATCTCTACTAAAAATACAAAAATTATCCGAGCATGGTGGTGCACGCCTATAATCCCAGCTACTTGGGAGGCTGAGGCAGGAGAATTGCTTGAACCCAGGAGGTGGAGGTTCAAGTTGGTATGTGAATTATATATCTTCCCCTACCCACAAACTGCTTAAAAGGTAACTTTTAAGTTACCTTTTATTTGGGGCTCAGTCCTTTGGATGTTAATCCAACTGGGCCGGTGCACCTAAATAATTAATAAATATCCTCTGAACCCCATCGGTCTCTCTGATTCCTTAAAATCCTGTTATATTTCTGGGAACTCACCCATGATTGGAGACAACAGATTTACTGTCTCCTTTGTCTGTGGGACTAGAGCCCCAGGGCTGGTGAAGACCTGGCATCCAAGGTGTGCCATGGGGGAGCTTCACCTGGATGGAAACAAGCTCTCCCTGTGTCCCAGCACCCTGCCTGGTAGCGCAATGGAACCGGGGATGGGGCTGCAGGACAATACCAGCACTTTGGGAACCACGGTAAGGAGCAAGGGCCCAAGGCAGGGAAGCCTGTCCCATAAGGACAACGGGGAACTTTATCACCTCCTGGGGAATGACCACTAATCCAACGCCCCCAGCCACGGCAGGAGTGGCTTTCCAATTTGGACGAACCTCGTGTCCCCACTAACAAAGTGAAAGTGGCTACCAAGGTGTACATTAACCGAGATCAGGAGGCAAAGAAGGAGGCTGATCGGAAACTTAAGAAAGGCTAATTTAGGCCGGGCGTGGTGGCTCACGCCTGGAATCCCAGCACTTTGGGAGGCCGAGGCGGGCGGATCACGAGGTCAGAAGATGGAGACCATCCCGGCTAACACAGTGAAACTCTGTCTTTACTAAAAATACAAAAAATTAGCCAGGTGTGGTGGCGGGCGTCTGTAGTCCCAGCTACTCGGGAGGCTGAGGCAGGAGAATGGCCTGAACCCAGGAGGCAGAGCTTGCAGTGAGCCGAGATCATGTCACTGCACTCCAGCCTGGGTGACAGAGCGAGACTCCGTCTTAAAAAAGAAAAAAAAAAGAAAGGCTAATTTACTAGCAGCAGCCCTTACGGGAAGAGAAGCTGGCTTTGCAAGGAGGCATGGACATGGGCGTGAACGCAGTCATGGAAAAGGCTAGTCTGGACAGGAGTTTAAAAGCTGGCCGAGTCTAGAGACAGATTAATGTGCATAGTGCAAAAGGAAAGGACATTGGAAGAATAAATGTCAAAAGAATAAGGAGAATAGTCAAGGCCATGGTATGAAAAAAACACTGGCCAAGGGCTACTGCACCCAGGAGAAACCCAAGACCCCCTGCACCTGCTGTGGAAGGCAGGGTATAAAGTGTCAAGAAAAAAAGCTCAAATCTGCTCTAAAAGTGTCCAACATTTAAGCTTTTATATAAGCCAAGAGAAAAGATGGCTTAGTAATGAACAAAAGCAGGCTGTTTGTGCACTTCCTACTCCAACCACCTGGCGTCAAATAAGAGAGTTCCTAAGGGCAGCAAGGTTCTGCTGCATTTAGATCCCAAATTTGTTGCTCATGGCTAAGCCATTACACAAAGCCACAAAGAAGAGGAAAGAAGGAGCCCCTCCTCTAGGAGGCCAACCAGGAGAAGGCTTTTAAAGAAATCAAAGAAGCCTTGACTCAGGCCCCAGCTTTAGGACTGCCAGATCTAACTAACTAAGCTTTTCTTCTTGTATGTCCACAAACGAAAGGGAGGCCAAAGAGGTTCTAACTCAAGCCATAAGGTCACGGCATCACCCAGTGACATACTTATCCAGGCAATTAGATTCTATGGCACCTGGATGGCCTCCTGGTTTTAAAGCACTAGCTGACACTGCCCTACTGGCACAGGAAGCTAATAAACTGACTTTAAAAACTGTGAATAGCCTAAACCCGGCTACTTAGTTCCTCACTGAGTCAGTCTCAGGAGGTCCCCTTCATTGCTGTGTGGATGTGGTAGATAAAGTGTTCTCAAGCCATTTGACAGATTGGCCCCTTGGGGACCTGGACATTGACTATTTTACTGATGGAAGCAGTTTCATACTAAAGGGAGTCCGTCGAACTGGGTATGCACTGGTAACTTTGGACTCAGTATAGCAGTGCAGTCTTTGCCTACAGAAACTTCTGCTTAGAAAGCAGAGCTAATAGCTCTGACAAGAGCTCTCTGGCTAGCCAAAGGCCAAAAAAAACAAATATTCACACAGATTCCAAATATGCTTCTGCCACTTTGTATGTTCATGAGGTTACTTTTTTTTTTTTTTTTTTTTTTTTTTTTTTTGAGACAGAGTCTGGCTCTGTCACCCAGGCTGGAGTGCAGTGGCCGCATCTCAGCTCACTGCAAGCTCCGCCTCCCGGGCTTACGCCATTCTCCTGCCTCAGCCTCCCGAGTAGCTGGGACTACAGGCGCCCGTCACCTCACCCGGCTAGTTTTTTGTATTTTTTTTAGTAGAGACGGGGTTTCACCGTGTTAGCCAGGATGGTCTCGATCTCCTGACCTCGTGATCCGCCCGTCTCGGCCTCCCAAAGTGCTGGGATTACAGGCTTGAGCCACCGCGCCCGGCCTACTTATTTTTTTTTGTTTGTTTTTTTGAGACAGAGTCTCGCTCTGTCGCCCAGGCTGGAGTGCAGTGGCC
Source organism: Theropithecus gelada (assembly GCF_003255815.1). Lineage (NCBI taxonomy): Eukaryota > Metazoa > Chordata > Mammalia > Primates > Cercopithecidae > Theropithecus > Theropithecus gelada. The sequence goes on from NC_037669.1 coordinate 179,549,277, forward strand.
GGATCTCAGTTCACTGCAAGCTCCGCCTCCCGGGTTCACACCATTCTCCTGCCTCAGCCTCCCAAGTAGCTGGGACTACAGGCGCCCGCCACTTCGCCCAGCTAGTTTTCTGTATTTGTTAGTAGAGACGGGGTTTCACCGTGTTAGCCAGGATGGTCTCGATCTCCTGACCTCGTGATCCGCCCGTCTCGGCCTCCCAAAGTGCTGGGATTACAGGCTTGAGCCACCGCGCCTGGCCCAAAAGAGGTGGCAGTGATGCACTGCAAGGGGCACCAAAACAAGCAAGAACACTAAAGGCTAAAGAAAATAGAAGGGCAGACAAAGAGGCAAAGCAGGCTGCAATGACAACTCCACCTTCTAAAGAAGAAGCCTTAGCTATGCCTCTCCTCCTGGAGATTCCCCTCCTGGAGATCCCAAGCTACACTCCAAATGAGAAGGCTTGGCTTGCCCAGGAAAATAAGAACTACATTGAAGGAGGATGGTAAAAATTCTCCAATGGGAGGCTAGCCATACCTGAAATAGTGGTCCCCAGATTTGTAAAAGAGTTGCACCAAGGAACTCACATGGGAAAAACAGCACTAAAGACATTATTAAAGGCATCATTTCTATGTGCCACGACTCACTGCTATTACTTGAGCCATTTGTAAACAAACAGTGTTTAACTTGCACTCAGAACAATCCACAAAAAGGGCCTACTTGGCTCCCGGGAGTTCAGGAAACAGGAGCCATGCACTGTGAAAAACTGCTTATGGACTTCACCAGATTGCCCTGAGAGGGAGGCTATCAGTACATGTTGGTGTTCATTTGCACCTTTTCAGGATAGGTCGAGGCCTTCCACACCTTGACAGAGAAGGCACTAGAGGTGGACCAAGGTGTTAAGAGACATTATTCCCAGATTTGGACAGCCTCTAACTCTAAGATCAGACAATGAACCAACATTTGTGGCTGAAACAGTTCAGGACTTAGCTCGACTATTAAAAATAAAGTAGAAATTACATAGAGCCTACAGGCTGCAGATCTCAGGTAAAGTGGAGTGCATGAACCGAACACTCAAACAGATGCTGAGAAATTTTGTCAAGAAACTCATGGTGGGATCAAGGTCTTGCCCATGGTCCTCCTCCGAGTCAGGTGCACGCCCACCTAACAAACTGGGTATTCGCCCTATGAGATTTCGTTCAGCGGCCACCCCCCATGATAAGTCAGGTTAAAGGTAATCTCTGTAAACTAGAAAAACTAACTTTAAAAAGGCAAATGCAGGCTTTAAGTATGGCCACGCAAAAGATGCATGGCTAAGGTGTGGAAAAGAACGCCTGTAAGTCTAACAGACCCATACACCCTTTCAAACTTTGGGACTTTGTTTAGGTTGAAAAACAGAATCCAACCACTCTAGGACCCATATAGGACAGGCCCCACATTGTGATCATGTCTACTCCCACTGCTGTTAAAGTTGCAGGTGTCACACCTTGGATTCACCATAGCTGGCTGAAACCAGCAGCAGCAGTGACTCCTGACGATGACCAGTGGATTGGCCAACAAGACCCAAATTGCCCCACCCGAATAGTCCTACGGCGAAACCTAACCACCAGTAAGAAGGACAACTGCCCTGCTCTGGCCACACCGGAGGCTGGTCAGTCTATGCACAGCTGAAGCTTGAGGATCCTGCAAGCTCTGCTCTAGTCACATCCAGGAACCTGACTAGTCTATGCACAGCCAAAGCTAAAAGAACCCTCTCCAGATATACAGTTTATAAGCCTAGCTATAATTCTGTCAATACTGATTGTTCTGTTGTTATGTTATTACTGCAAATGCTGCAAATGTCTGTGCCCGGAAGGTTTGCTGTGCCCATATGTAGTGTAAGCATGTTTCTATTACATACACTAATGTTGTTACCATTTCTGCCTATACTTTTTTTTTTTTTTTTGAGGCGGAGTCTTGCTCTGTCGCCCAGGCTAGAGTGCTGTGGCGCGATCTCGGCTCACTGCAAGCTCCGCCTCTCGGGTTCACGCCATTCTCCTGCGTCAGCCTCCCGAGTATAGCTGGGACTACAGGCCCCTGCCACCACAACCGGCTAATTTTTTGTATTTTTAGTAGAGATGGGGTTTCACCGTGTTAGCCAGGATGGTCTTGATCTCCTGACCTCATGATACTCCCACCTCGGCCTCCCAAAGTGCCGGGATTACAAGCGTGAGCCACCGTGCCCGGCCCATTTCTGCTTATACTAAAAGGGGAGAAATCTCTAGAAGGATGCCCACACTGTGTACACACTACCTGGGTAAGGAGGAATACCATAGTTAAAACTCTACTGTACCATACCTACTATGAATGTACAGGAACCAAGTTAAGAACCTGCACATACAACCAGACCACCTACTCAGGCTGTGACCCAGGAAATAATCAGCTATGTGTATGTTATGACTCTAAGCTCTTACCCTATGAATTCTGGTTTGAGGTACATATTAAATCAGAGGGAGAAAAAGAAAGAAAGCTTATAGCTCAAACCAAAGAAGCCCCTCCCTCCTATAAAGAGCCTATTTCCTTATACTTTGATACCTGCCATGTCATGTATGTTCATAATCATAAAAAAACCAGAAGCAGTCTGCAATGGTTTGACACAAGAAAGGCTTAGCAGCAACAGTCCTAAACATCTGTGTGGAGAACCACAAATCGGATGCCCAGACTGTAACATTCAGTGGTCTACGCTAACACAGCTCCAACATTTATATTCAGGAAGGACTGCTCTACTAAATAGTAGGTCAACCAAACCAGATTGTAAGACAAGGACATGCAATCCTTTAAATTTTACTATCTTAAAGCCAGAGCTACCTTTTTGGTCTATAGGACAGACAGCACTATTACGAGCTGATAAAGGAGCAGGCCTTGGAGTTCCACTACTAATTGTCAAAAAGACTAGAAGGACTCAAATGCATCCAACCCCGCAATTCTGGGTCCATAAGTCATTCTATAAGCATTTTAATCAGCCAGTGCCCAAGCTTCCTCCATCAACCAAAAACTTATTTGCTCAGCTAGCTGAAAACATAGCTGGCAGCTTAGGAATTTCCTCATGTTATGTATATGGAGAAACTAATATGGGCGACCAGTGGCCATGGGAGGCAAAGGAATTAATGCGGCCATGGGAGGCAAAGGAATTAATGCCACAAGATAACTTCACTTCGCCTAACCCTGCCAGTAAATCAACAGCCTCAGCCCGTGTTTGGTTGTTAAAAGCCTGCATAATTGGGAAGTACTGTATCGCCTGATGGGGAAAGGCTTTCACAGAGGCAGTAGGAGAAACAACCTGCCTAAGGCAGAGCATTATGATGAGACTAAAAACAAAACTCTATGGAGACACACCCAGAATGACTCCTACTTACCAGATCCAAACCTTTCTCTTGGTTCTCTACTCTAAGCCACTCTTGGCATCAGCTAGAGGCTCCAGCTTCTTGAAAGGCACCCTCTGGCCTATATTGGATCTGTGGAGCACGGGCATATCGGCAACTGCTGGCTAAATGGAGAGGAGCATGTGTGTTAAAAGCAATCAAGCCATCCTTCTTTCTAATTCCTCTAAAGCAAGAGGAACTCTTATTTATTTTTTTTTTTTTTGAGACGGAGTCTTGCTCTGTCGCCCAGGCTGGGGTGCAGTGGCCGGATCTCAGCTCACTGCAAGCTCCACCTCCCGGGTTTACGCCATTCTCCTGCCTCAGCCTCCCGAGTAGCTGGGACTACAGGCGCCCGCCACCTCGCCTGGCTAGTTTTTTTTTGTATTTTTTAGTAGAGATGGGGTTTCACCGTGTTAGCCAGGATGGTCTCGATCTCCTGACCTCGTGATCCACCCGTCTCGGCCTCCCAAAGTGCTGGGATTACAGGCTTGAGCCACCGCGCCCAGCCCAAGAGGAACTCTTAAGATATCCAGTTTATGATTAAAAAAATAAAAACTAGAAGAAGCATAATCACAAAAATAGACACAAATATCAAAAAGAATATGGACATAGGAAACTGGAAAGATAACGAATGGCCTCCTGAAAGAATCATTAAATACTATGGGCCAGCTACCTGGGCGCAAGACAGGTCATGGGGGTACCATACCCCCATTTATACGTTCAACTGCATCATAAGGTTGCAGGCAGTCCTTGAAATCATAACCAATGAAACATCAAAGGCACTAGATTTATTGGCAATCCAAGCAACACAAATGAGGAATGCTATATACAAAATAGGCTGGCTTTAGATTACCTGTTAGCCTCGAAAGGAGGAGTATGTGGAAAATTTAATTTAACCAACTGTTGCCTAGAAATCAATGATAATGGCCGAGCTGTCATGGAAATCACAGTTAGAATGCTCAAGTTAGCCTATGTTCCAGTTCAGACTTGGTCCGGGTGGTCCCCAGATTCCTTGTTTGAAGGATGGTTCTCAGCCTTTGGAGGATTCAAAGCCATCATTAGTGGGTTCTTGCTTATTCTTGGCATCTGCCTCATCGTCCCTTGCCTTTTACCCCTGTTTATTGGTAGTATTCAGTCAACTATGGAGGCAACAGTAGTCTGACACATTACCGCGCAGTTGATGACATTAACCAGATATCAGCCGCTGCTGGTAGAAGAAGCAGCTCAGCTCCACGAGGAGGTGGCAAATAGTGGTGCTTTCTGTTAACACCTCTGTCATAAAAAAGCACCACAGGGAGGAATGGAACAGGAATTAAGAGAAATTGAAGAGTGTGTAAGCAGAAACTCAGTTGTATGTGAGAAAACCCAACTCCACCTGCGAAAGAGAAAGCGCTGGAGTCCTTATTTAAAAACTGCCTGTTTTTCTGTGGCTAGCAAGCCTTATCTCTCCTCCCTTCCCAGGCATTGTGAAGACCCTGTTTCCCTAGTTGTGCAGCTGCAAGGTCACTAGACAGATAAACTCAAGTCGCAAAACATGTTTTTCCTTGAAACGTAAGAAATGATGTAATGCATGTCTCAACTGAATAACTGTCTTTGTTTCTCGCTTCTGTAGTGTGCTTCCCCCTGCACAGATCTCCCCTCACCCAAGAAATGCTTAAAAGGTAACTTAACCCTTTGTTCGGGGCTCAGTCCTTTGGATGTTAATCCGACTGGGCCGGTGCACATAAATAATTAATAAATATCCTCCTGAACCCCATCGGTCTCTCTGATTCCTTAAAATCCCGCTACAATGGAGTGCAAGGGAACACTTTGGATGATGGAAATTCTCTATCTTTTGGATGTGGGTGACCTGTGTGTGTGTGTATATATATTTGGTTGGTGTAAACATAATTGCATTTTTTTTTTTTTTTGAGATGGAGTCTTACTTTGTTGCCCAGGCTGGTGTATAGTGGAGCAATCTATGGCTCACTGCAACCTCCACCTCTTGGGTTCAAGTGACTCTCATGCCTCAGCCTCCCCAGTAGCTAGGATAACAGGTGCATGCCACCATGTCCAGTTAATTTTTGTATTTTTTAGTGGAGATGGGGTTTTACCACGTTCGAGACCAGGCTGGTCTCGAACTCCCAACCTCAAGTGATCCGCCCGCCTCAGCCTCCCAAAGTGCTGGGATTACAGGCATAAGCCACCACGCCTGTCCTAATTGCCAAATGTTTGCACCAACCTAATATAAATTTATCAAAACTCATTGTACCACACACTTAAAGGTCTACATGTTTTATGGCATGTAAATTATACACCAATAAAAAATAAACACGCCGGGCGCGGTGGCTCAAGCCTGTAATCCCAGCACTTTGGGAGGCCGAGACGGGCGGATCACAAGGTCAGGAGATCGAGACCATCCTGGCTAACCCGGTGAAACCCCGTCTCTACTAAAAAATACAAAAAACTAGCCGGGCGAGGTGGTGGGCGCCTGTAGTCCCAGCTACTCTGGAGGCTGAGGCAGGAGAATGGCGTGAACCCGGGAGGCGGAGCTTGCAGTGAGCTGAGATCCGGCCACTGCACTCCAGCCTGGGCGACAGAGCGAGACTCCGTCTCAAAAAAAAAAAAAAAAATAAACACTATTTTAAACAAACAAACAAACAAATAGGATTAAACATCTTTGAGGTCAAGAACTAGGGAATAGAAGCAAAGTGTTGAGCAAAGCTGAGATTGTAAGTCCTCTGGGTCTTGGCACCCGAAGCAGGTAGCAGCTGCCAGGAGCTCAGATCCTGTAGGGTAACTCGGCTTCATCTAATATGGAGAGGGGGGCTGCAGTCAGAGGTTAGGGCAAGGCAGAGCTATTCCTCATCTGCAAGGAGACAAAGAAACTGCTGGTTGGCAGCTGTAGGCTTGTTAGGCTGGAGGATAAACACAAACTCATGACTAAGATTTGAAGCAACCCCTGAGCTCACTGCTCAGCAACTAGAACTGTGGTATGCCGAGACCCTTACAGGATGCGAGATTCAAACCACCAACAGAAGACCTGATTTTGGATTGCAACTCTAGGCTGTTAACTGGAAGGAGTCTTCGACTGGGTTCCTGAGAAGCAGATCCTGAGGCGGGGATTCTAATGCAAGTAATTTATGGGGGGTGCTTCCTGGAGAGGGGGAGGGAGGGAAAGAAATAAGACCAGGAAAGGGAAGAAGCTAAGTAAGAATGTGCTCTGTATTAGGGTTCTCCAGAGAATCAGAATATAGGATATATATCTACATCCATATCTATATCTATATCATCGATCTATGTGTATCTATATCCGTATCTATATCTGTGTCTATATTATCTATCTATATCTGTAAATTTATAAATATCATTAAAAATTTGCTCACATGATTATGGAATCTGAAATGTCCCAAAGCCTGCAGTTGCCAAGCTGGAGATCCAGGAGAACTGAGGATGTGGTTCCAGCCTCAGTCCAAAGGCCTAAGAACCAGGAAAGCCTATGGTGTAAGTCCAAAACCTGGCCATCTTGAGACCCAGGAAGAGTTGATGTTTCCACTAAGAGTCTGAAGGCAGGAAAAGACTGATGTCCCAGCTCGTCAGTCAGGCAAGAGGAGGCCCCTCTTACTCATGAAAGGGTCTATTCAGACCCTCAATTAATTGGATGAGACCCACCCACATTAGGGTGGGCGATCTGCTTCACTCAATTTACTGATTCAAATGTTAGTGCCATACAGATACACCCACACAGACACACCCAGAATACTGTTTGACCAAATGTCTGGGCACCCTGTAACCTAGTCAAGTTGGCACATTAAATTAACCATCACAAGTACCCTGCTGGAGTCTAGCCTCAGTCTGATCTCATGGAGGTTTTGGAGCAAGAATTACATGACACAATGAATTCCACTTTGAGGCAGTGTGTCACCTCTTTATTTTTATTTTTAAGACAGGGTCTCACACTGTCACTCAGGCTGGAGTGCAGTGGCATGATCATGGCTCACTGCAGCCTCAACCTCCCAAGCTCAAGTGATCCTCCCACCTCAGCCTCCTGAGTAGCTGGGACTACAGCCATATACCACCATGCCCAACTAATTTTTAAATTTTAATTTGCAGAGATAGGGTCTCACTATGTTGCCCAGGCTGGTTTTAAACTCCTAGGCTCAAATGATCCTCCTACCTTGACCCCCCAAAGTGCTGGGATTACAGGGGCGTGAGATACCGCCTCTGGCTGGGTCTGGCCTTTTTTATTCATATGTCAGTGAGGCATCTTCCCATTAAACAAAGAGTAGTTCTCTGGGGAAGGGAGCAACCAACCCTTACAGCAGGTAGGGTAGTCATGTACAAGCAGCTATAGGTTTTTTTGGTAGGACATCAACAATACCCAGTACAGGGGCAACTTCAAAATTCCTACACAAAGATGGATTAGTAGAAAAGGAGAGAAAGAGGGAAAGAGAGAGAGAGACTATGAAAGAAAGAGCAACAAATATTTACAAACAAATAGAAAATCTCCCATTTAAAATGAGTGTGCACACCACAGTTCCATAGCCTAAGGAAGAAATATAATTCTAAAACAATGAACGAGATCAACAATCCAAACAGCAGCTCACTTGAGATGAAATCACCATAACAGGATAGTGTGGAAAACACTTTTAAATAAATATGCCGATCTATCTGGAGGAGAATAAAGTAACACCCACTAAGAAAGAACAAAAGATTGTAAAACATTTGCTGACACCAGGGAGGTGGCTCCTGACCAAGGGTGTTAGGAGAGAGAAACATGGTTGTCAACGGTAAACTTCCTTCTAGAACTGAACTTCATTTTTATTTTCAGACCTCATTTCCCCCCAGAAGGCAGGGGCTTAATCTCAGCCAATTCAGCATTGCACCCATCCCCCCTTTCCTCAGTAACATCTGGTGTTGCAATTTTGCGAGTGTGACTCTGGTCTTTGTGATTTGCTGATGTCAGCTCCTGCCTGTAACTGCATCCTGTCTGGGTCTCAACCATCCATCCATGAAGTCACCTGCTAAGTTGATCCATTCCCACATACCAGGCCATGTCTCACTCAGATCCCGTGGCACTCCTTTTGGGACATGGGAAATGCTCCATTCTCTCTTGCTCTTCTCCGTGGCCTCAGAAGACTTACTGGAGCTATCGAGGGCTTTTTCTGCTTCCTGCTGCTCAGGTTGGTGTGGGAAACCATCCTACTCTCTCCCCTCCATGGCTGGTTCATGGGAACTCTTGCAGGCTGCCTTGGTCCACATGCAGACACAACCTGCACTGTGTTGCGTCTGCATCTGCCCTTGCACTGTGATGGGGAACTCAGGGATCTTGCTTCCTCCCCAAGCTTGACATTGGGAACGTGGCCCAAAAGCCCTATTTTCTCACATCCCAAAATCTGAGTGGGGATTTTATTGTGCTTCCTTATCCCAAGGGCTTGGCCATGGGAGGCAGCAGTGCCCGGACTCTTCTCTGGGAGGCTCCCAAGCCTTCTGCTTTCTTTCTGACTCCTCTCTCCCTCCCGCCTTAGCCCGTGGAAGCCTCATGCTTCTTAGGGCCCCTTCCTCAGAAGCTGGACTTGGAGAAGAAAGGCGAGGATGTGTCATTTCAGGAATACAGATGGGACAGCTTTAATTTTAAAATTATTTGAAATTCGGAGGTGGGGTTGGACAAAGAAGAGAAGAGTGAAGACAAAAGGATGATCAAGAAAATGGATGGTGGTAGAATATCTTTTACAAACTGGGATATTTGACAGTCAATACTATTGAGTTTGTGCTGTGACAGTGTAGACAGCACCTCCTCCTCCATCTCTTTAACGCTTCTGTAAAGTTTTTACACATTAAAGAGGCCTGATGTGGATAAGCTTTTTGTGAAATTCAAGGGACTCTGTTCCACATTTGAGTCAAGATACTGCAAAATAATGTGTAGGATGGTGAGATCATTCATGAACTGAATGGATTTAGTGGAAGCAGAGGCAGAATGTCTAGACCGAGGAAACCATGAGAAAGTGAGCGCTCCAGGGGTTCACAGAAATTGTGGGAAAGTTTTTAAGACAAACCTTATCTAGATTTTTTTTTTTTTTTTTGAGACGGAGTCTTCCTCTGTGGCCCAGGCTGGAGTGCAGTGGCATGATCTCGGCTCACTGCAACCCCCATCTCGGTTTGGTTCAGGTGATTCTCCTGCCTCAGCTTCCTGAGTAGCTGGGATTACAGGTGCCCACCACCACACCTGGCTAATTTTTTTTTTTTTTTTGTATTTTTAGTAGAGACAAGATTTCTTTCTTTCTTCCTTTCTTTCTTTTTCTTTCTTTCTTTCTTTCTCTCTCTCTCTCTCTCTCTCCCTCCCTCCCTCCCTCCCTCCCTCCCTTCCTTCCTTCCTCTCTCTCTCTCTCTTTCTTTCTTTCTTTCTTTTTTCCTGAGATGGAGTTTCTCTCTTGTAGCCCAGGCTGGAGGGCAATGGCATGATCTCGGCTCACCACAACCTCTGCCTCCTGGGTTCAAGCAATTCTCCTGCCTCAGCCTCCCGAGTAGCTGGGATTACAGGCATGCGCCACCATGCTTGGCTAATTTTGTATTTTTAGTAGAGACGGGGTTTCTCCACGTTGGTCAGGCTGGTCTCGAACTCCCAACCTCAGGTGATCCACCTGCCTTGGTCTCCCAAAGTGCTGGGATTACAAGCGTGAGCCACCGTGGCCATCCTAGAGATGGGATTTCGATGTGTTGGCCAGGCTGGTCTCAAACTCCTGACTTCAAGTGATCTGCCTGCCTCGGCCTTTCAAAGTGCTGGGATCACAGGAGTGAATCACCATACCCGGCTCTGCCTAGGTTTCTGTATGCTGCTGACTGGCTGTATGATTTGAGCCTCTGTTTCCCTTCTCTGGAACTCAAAGTTCTCTGCCTTCATGATATAGATTGAGAAGTTGAATTCCCTTACAGTTCTGTCCTTCTGAAACCCAATAAAGTCACATTCATTGTTTTAGAGGGTGGATCCAGACTTTCCTAATAAAGAAAGATTTCTTTAGCTCTTAGGCTAAAACACTTACAGAGGTGAGGAAACACTTTTCATCCCTGAATTTATCAACTTATGAGTCTGAAAATAAAAACTGTTGACTTTGTTGATGTTCTCTATTGAATATGTATTTTTCTATTTCGTTATTTTCTGCTTTTACATGTATTACATGTATTTCTTTCACATTAAAAAAATTCTTTTGTTTTTTTTTTTTTTTGGTAAGAAATGGTAGATTTTTATTGTCAAAACGGCACGCTTGGCCGGGAGTCGTGGCTCACACCTGTAATCCCAGAACTTTGGGAGGTCAAGATGGGAGGATTTCTTGAGAATAGGACTTTGAGAACAGCCTGGGCAACATAGTGAGACACTGTCTCTACAAAAAATAAAAAATTAGCTGGGCATGGTGGCATGTGCCTGTTGTCCCAGCTACTTAGGAGGCTGAAGTGGGAGGATGGCTGGAGCTCAGGGGTCAAGGTTGCAGTGAGTTGTGATGGTGCCACTGCACTCCAGCCTGGGTGACGTAGTGAGACCCTGTCTCAAAAAAAAAAAAAAAAGAAAAGAAAAGAAAAAGAAAAGGAAAAAAAAGAAAAGGAAGCTTTTAAGAGATTAATTTTTTTCAATGAAAAAATTTAATTAAAAATTGTAATTGACACATAATAATTGTACATATTTATGGGTACAATGTGATGTTTCAATACATGCATAATTTGTGTAATGATCAAATCAGTATAATTAGCATATCCATCACCTCAACATTTGTCTTTTTTTAGTGAAAACACTCAAAATCCTTTCTTCTAGCTATTTTGAAATATTCAATACTATATTGTTAACTATAGTCACCCTACTATGCAATAAGGACATCAGCACTTATTCCTCATAATATAACTTTGAACCCGTTGATCAGCCTCTTTCCATTCCTGGCTTACTTACATTTTTTTAAAATACAAGATCTTGCTATGTTGTTCAGGCTGGTCTGGAATTCCTGGCCTCAAGTGATCCTTGCACCTTGGCCTCCTAAGTAGCTGGAATTACAGGCATGAGACACCACACTTGGCCCTCCTTACTTCTTGAAGATGTTTTGCTCATTAAATTTCAGACTTTTTTCTCTTTATTTTTTTTTATTTTTTTATTTTTTGAGACGGGGTCTTGCTCTGTCACCCAGGCTGGGGTGCTGTGGCCCGATCTCAGCTCACTGCAAGCTCCGCCTCCCGGGTTCCCGCCATTCTCCTGCCTCAGCCTCCCGAGTAGCCGGGACTACAGGCGCCCACCACCTCGCCCGGCTAGTTTTTTTTTGTATTTTTTAGTAGAGACGGGGTTTCACCGTGTTAGCCAGGATGGTCTCGATCTCCTGACCTCGTGATCCGCCCGTCTCGGCCTCCCAAAGTGCTGGGATTACAGGCTTGAGCCACTGCGCCCGGCCTCAGACTTTTTTCTCTAATAAAAACATTTAAGGCTATAACTTTCCCTCTAAATATAGCGTTAGCTGTATCTCACAAGTTTTGATATGTAATGCTTTCTATATTCCTCAGCTCAAACTGTATCCTAAAATCCTTAATTTAAAACCATCAGCTTTGGGAGGCTGAGGTGGGTGGATGACAAGGTCAGGAGTTCGAGACCAGCCTGGCCAGCATGGTGAAACCTTGTCTCTAATAAAAATACAAAATTTAGCCAGGCATGGTGACACACACCTGTAATCCCAGCTACTTGGCAGGCTGAGGTAGGAGAATCGCTTGAACCTGGGAGATAGAGGTTGCAGTGAGCCAAGATCATGCCACTGCACTCCAGACTAGGCAACAGAGTGAGATTCCCTCTCAAAACAAACAAACAAAAACAACAACAAGAAAACAACCAACCACCCAAACAAACAAAAAACAAAAAAAATCAGGGTCAGGTACAGTGACTCACACCCCTAATCCTAGCACTTTGGGAGGCTGAGGCAAGTGGATCACTTGAGGTCAGGAGTTCGAGACCAGCCTGGGCAACATGGTGAAATCCCATCTCTACTGAAAGTACAAAAATTAGCTGGGAATGGTGGTGCACACCTGTAATTCTAGCTACCTGGGAGGCTGAGGAAGGAGAATTACATGAACCCAGGAGGTAGAGGTTGCAGTGAGCCGAGATCACGCTGCTGCACTCCAGCCTGGGCAACAGAGCGAGACACCATCTCAAAAACAAACAATCAATCAATCGAACAAACAAACAACAACAACAACAAAATCTTCTGGGCCAGGCGTGGTGGCTCACGACTGTAATCCAACACTTTGGGAGGCGGAGGTGGGCGGATCACGAGCTCAGGAGTTCGACACCGGCCTAGCCAACATAGTGAAACCCCACCTCTACTAAAAATACAAAAATTAGTTGAGTGTAGTGGCATACACCTGTAGTCCCAGCTACTCGGGAGGCTGAGGCAGAATCCCTTGAACCCAGGAGGTGGAGGTTGCAGTGAGCCAAGACCACACCATTGCACTCCAACCTGGGTGACAGAGTGAGACCCCATTTCAAAAAAAAAGAAAAAGAAGAAAAGAAAAGATCTTCTGTATCTCTTTTTACATTAGATATTCTGCCTGATACTGACCGGGCACGGTGGCTCCCATCTGTAATCCCAGCACTTTGGGAGGCCGATGTGGGTGGATTACTTGAGACCAGGAGTTCAAGACCAGCCTGGCCAACATGAGGAAACCCCATTTCTACTAAAAATACAAAAATAATCAGGCATCATGGCACATGCCTGTAATCCCCAGTACTCGAGAAGCTGAGGCAGAGAATCGCTTGAACCTGGGGGGCAGAGGCTGCAGTGAGCTGAGATTGTGCCACTGCACTCCAGCCTGGGAGACAGAGCGAGACTTCATCTCAAAAAAAAAAAAAAAAAAAAAAAGGATATTTTGCCTGATACTAACAAATTTACATCAGTTTGTTTTTTGGTTTGAATTTGCATGGTATACTTCTTTCCATCTTTTTACTTTCAACCTCTTGGTATTCATATGTTTTCAACTTGATTTCTAGTAGACAACACATAGTTTATTAAGGACACAATCTGACAATCTTGGTCTTTTCACTGTTGCATACACCCTATTTTATATTAATGCAACTTCTGATAGTGCTGTATAAATCTTATTTCCTTCAGGTGCGGTGGCTCATGCCTGTAATCCCAGCACTTTGGGAGGTCGAGGCAGGTGGATCAACTGAGGTCGGGAGTTTGAGACCAGCCTGACCAACATGGAGAAACCCCGTCTCTACTAAAAATACAAAATTAGCCAGGCATGGTGGTGCATGCCTGTAATGACAGCTCCTCGGGAGGCTGAGGCAGGAGAATCGCTTGAACCCGGGAGGTGGAGGTTGCAGTGAGCTGAGAGGGCACCATTGCACTCCAGCCTGGGTAACAAGAGTGAAACTCAGTCTCAAAACAAAAAAAATATTGTTTCATAGATTATATTTGTACCACCTGTTACAGGTTTCTTTTTCTCTCATTCTTTGCCTTTTTGGGGGAGTATATTTAATTTTCAAAGTTTAAAATTAACCAATTACCTTTGCCCTTATTACCGACATTAAAAAAAAAAACAAACCCAAACAACAAAAGTAGAAGTTTTAACTCTACTTCTATTGTTCCTGTCTTATAATTCTTGTTTTTACGAGTTGTAATTTACACAATTACAATGGTATATTGTAATTCAATCTTACGAGGTCCACTGACCATTATTATTGCATGTCATGAATTTAATATTTATTTACATTTATACACAGGTTTACCACTCTATTTGCTTTTCAGTCTTTTTTACATCCTAGAACTTTCTAGAATCATCTTCCTTCTGACTGAGGTACATACTTTAGTATGCCCTTCAATGAGAGTCTCTGTTTATGTTTATCATAAAATATCTTCATTTTGCCAACATTCTTGAGGGAGAATTTCATTGGATATAGAATTCTAGGTCCGCATTTGTTTCCTTTCAGTATATTGAATATATCATTGTATTATCTTTGGTCTTCTGCTTTTACTTTTGAGAAATCCTCTTTGAGTCTACTGCCACTCCCTTGAAGTGGCAGTAGACTATCCTCTGGCTGCTTTTAAGATGCTTCTATAATGGGCCGGGCGCGGTGGCTCACGCCTGTAATCCCTGCACTTTGGGAGGCCGAGGCAGGTGGATCACGAGGTCAGGAGATCGAGACCATCCTGGCTAACACGGTGAAACCCCATCTCTACTAAAATACAAAAAAAAATTAGCCAGGCGCGGTGGCGGGCGCCTGTAGTCCCAGCTATTCGGGAGGCTGAGGCAGGAGAATGGCGTGAACCCGGGAGGCGGAGCTTGCAGTGAGCTGAGATGGTGCCACTGCACTCCAGCCTGGGCGACAGAGTGAAGACTCTGCGTCAAAAAAAAAAAAAAAAAAAAAAAAGATGCTTCTATTTGTTGTTGGTGCTCTTCAATTTTACTTTGACATGTCTAGGTGTGAACTTCAATTTAAATGTTTGGTATTTGTTGGGCTTCTTGAATCTAGGGACTGGTGTCTTAAACACTGATTCTAGAAAATCCTCATCTATTATTTCTTCAAATACTACCTCTACTTCATCTTATCTTCTACTTCTGGAATTCAGATTAAGCACATGTTTAATCATTTCACTTTATCCTCCGTGTCTCTAAACGTTTCTCTCATGTTTTCCTTTTTGTTTGCTTTCTATGCTACATTCTGCATCATTTCTTCTGATCTACATTCCACTTACTGATTCTCTCTTCTACTGTGTCTAACCAGTTCCCAAACCCATATGTTGTGTTTTAAAATTTGGTTATTTTATTTTGCAGTTCCAAAAGTGCTATTTTGTTCTTTTGCAAATCTATGATGCTTCCTTGTAGTTTTCTCTTCCTGTAAATATTTGCAAGGTTGTTTTATTTAAGTATTGTAGGAATGTTTATTTTAAAATATGTCTCATAATTTCAATATCTGAGGCCTATGTGGATTTGTTTCTGTGGTCCTTATGTTGCTTTGTTCCATTGTGCCTTTGATTATATTTGGCTGGGGCTACTCTTTGACCTTGAAAATAATAATAATAATAATAATAATAATAATAATAATAATAATTCTTATTGTTTTTGAGATAAGGTCTCACTCTGTTGCCCAGGCTGGAATGCAGTGGTGCAATCATGGCTCACTACAACCTTGATCCCCTGAGTTCAAGTAATCCTCCCACCTCAGCCCACTGAGTAGCTGGGACTATAGATATACCACCACCAAGCCCAGCTAACTAAAAAAATTTTTTTTGTAGAGACAGGGTCTCCCTATGTTGCCCAGGCTGGTCTTGAACTCCATGGCTGAAGTAATCTTCCCACCTCAGCCTCCCGAAGTGCTGGGATTACAGGCCTGAGCTGCCACTCCTAGCCTGACCTTGAATATTGTTTGAGAGGATTTCCCAAGTTTAGGATAAATATACCCTTATTCCAAGATGATTTTGAGTTTGCTTCTGTCAGACACGTAGAAGCAATATTAGTTCTGTATAATGCTCTAATTAATCACCTTAAGTTTATTGGACTAATCCTGTGACACAAATTTAGAACATAAATCCACACTAAGGCTGGCCTGTGCTTACAACCAATCAGAGATGGGTTGTTAGTTATTCCTGCCTTGCTCAGCATCAAGGTACTTGTCCCTACATCCCCCTGAGAATTCAGAGGGGTTCCTCTGAGGGGAATTCAAGGGCGTTGCTCAGGGGAGAATTCAAGGGGTTTGCTTTCCATCTGTTATACTCCTACCCTGACAAGTGCATCCCCCAGCTAGAGCCACTCAGCTTAATGTGGGTCAGTTTCCTGTTAGACTTCTCAACTTTGGTAAACCCTTCCAAACAGAGTTTTTAGTTTCATACTTACTTTACTTTGGATAATAAAATGTAAACATGGCTGGGTGTGGTGGGTCATGCCTATAATACCAGCACTTCGTGAGGCTGAGGCAGGAGGATCACCTGAACCCAGAAATTTGAGACTAGCCTGGGCAACATAGTGAGACCAAGTTTCTATTAAAAAATTTAAAAATTAGCCTGGTGTTGCCGGGTGCGGTGGCTCACGCCTGTAATCCCAGCACTTTGGGAGGGGAGGCCGAGGCAGGTGGATCACGAGGTCAGGAGTTCGAGACCATCCTGGCTAACATGGTGAAACCTCGTCTCTACTAAAAATACAAAAATTAGCTGAGCATGGTGGCACGTGCCTGTAGTCCCAGCTACACAAGAGGCTGATGCAGGAGAATCACTTGAACCCAGGAGGCAGAGGTTGTGGTGAGCCGAGATCACGCTACTGTACTCCAGCCTGGGTGACAGAGTGAGACTCCATCTCAAAAAAAAAAAAAAAAAAAATTAGCCTGGTGTAGTGGCCTGCATCTGTGGTCCCAGCTATTTGGGAGGCTGAGGCAGGAGAACTGCTGGAGCCCAGGAGGTTGAGGCTGCAGTGAGCTGTGTTCATGCCACTGCACTATAGCTTGGGTAACAGGGTGAAACTCTGTCTCAAAAAAAAAAAAAAAAAAAAGCAAAAGTGTCTCTGGGCCCGGCGCGGTGGCTCAAGCCTGTAATCCCAGCACTTTGGGAGGCCAAGATGGGCAGATCACGAGGTCAGGCGATTGAGACCATCCTGGCTAACACGGTGAAACCCCGTCTCTACTAAAAAAATACAAAAAACTAGCAGGGCGAGGTGGCAGGCGCCTGTAGTCCCAGCTACTCGGGAGGCTGAGGCAGCAGAATGGCGTGAACCCGGGAGGCAGAGCTTGCAGTGAGCTGAGATCCGGCCACTGCACCTCAGCCTGGGCGACAGAGCGAGACTCTGTCTCAAAAAAAAAAAAAAGTGTCTCTGAATGATTTATTTATCTCTTTCTTACTATTCCATCAGCTTTTTAATGCCATACAATGGAGGATTTGTCATTTTTTTTGTGGTTGTATAAATTTTCTTCACATATTTTGTTTTATGCATCTGCATGTTTGGAAGTGATGTATCTTTATATTTTTAATTTTTTTTTTTTTTTTTTTTTTTGAGATGGAGTCTCCCTCTGTCGCCCAGGCTGGAGTGTAGTGGTGCAATCTCAACTCAGTGCAACCTCTGCCTCCCAGGTTCAAGTGATTCTTCTGCCTCTGCCTCCCAAGTAGCTGGGATTACAGGTGTCTGTCACCACTCCTGGCTAATTTTTTGGATTTTTAGTACAGACAGGGTGTCACCATGTGGGTCGGGCTGGTCTCAAACTCCTGACCTCAAGTGATCTGCCTGCTTTGGCCTCCCAAAAGGCTAGGATTAAGGTGTGAGCCACCATGCCTGGCCTATATTTTTAATTTTATGATGTACTTATATATATATTTTATTTTATGCATATGCGTGTTTAGTATTGATGTGTCTTCTTGATAAATTGGAATTATATCACTTTTGTGATAACTCGCTCTATGTATATTTTTTGAGATGGATTCTCACTCTGTTACCCAGATTTCAGTGCAGTGGCATGATATCAGCTCACTGCAACCTCCATCTCCCGGGTTCAAGAGATTGTCATACCTCAGCCTCCCAAGTAGCCGGGACTACAGACATGCACCATCATGTCTGGCTAATTTTTATATTTTTTATTAGAGACAGGGCTTCCCCATGTTGGCCAGGCTGGTCTTGAACTCCTGACCTCAGGTGGTCCAGCTGCCTTTTCCTCCTGAAGTGCTGGGATTACAGGTGTGAGCCACCGCATCTAGACAACTCTCTATTTTTAATGATGCTTTAAAAATTAAAATGTGTTTGTTTTTCTGTTATCACTTGCCAGTGGAGCTTTAAGTCAGTGTGTAATTTTCCATGTTCCCTTTTGCCTGCTTTGGCAATTATGGAAGCAGTGCTTGAGGCGGTAGCTGCTCTGTCAGCTGCCCCTACTCATCGTTCAGGTCTCAGTTTGGAGACCTGTAGCAGATGCTGCTGATGCCCGTCCAAATTTCCTTTATGGACTGGGTCCCAGAATCAAAACACTGGGCAATAGAGAGCCCAACTGATTGGCAAAGGACATGTAGTAAGGATAAGAAATAAATCTTTTTGTTTTAAGCTACTAAGATTTGGGTGCTGCTTGTTATGTAACATAACTTAGCCTATATTGACTAATACAGAAATATTGGGCAAATACTTCAAAAATATTTTCCTTCTTACACAATCATACAAGACCCTGCACATCAAGCTCCCTGATATTATTACAGCCCCATGTGTTCTCAACACTGCCCGTCCCCATCACCTATGTTGCTGTGAATGGTCTTGCTCTCTCTTAGTTCTGGCCATCTGCATAGACTGTTTCTCTCTTTTTTTGAAATGGAGTCTCGCTATGTCTCCCAGGCTGGAGCGCAGTGGCATGATCTCGGCTCACTGTAACCTCTGCCTCCCGGGTTCAAGTGACACTCCTGTGCCAGCCTCCCAAGTAGCTGGGATTACAGGTGTGTGCCACCACATCCAGCTAATTTTTGTATTTTTCGTAGAGGCGGGGTTTCACCATGTTGGTCAGGCTGGTCACGAACTCCTGACCTCAGATGATCTGCTCGCCTCGGCTTCCCAAACTGCTGGGATTACAGCCATGAACTGCCGCTGTAATAGACCGTTTCTTTAACCTGGAATTCTCTTCCCCTGCTGGTCACCTGACCAACTATTGCTCATCACTCAAGTCAGCTTGGAGGCCAATCCGATAGCAGATGCTGATCATGCTCACCCAACTCCCCTTTGTGGACCGGCGTACTCAGTCCCCAGCTACTGTGAGCGTTGGCTGCTAACAGCTCACAGATGCCCTCTTCTCTTTTTTTATGGCCAACTCCCTACTACCTTCCCACAGTACAACTAGTCCTCCCCTCCCATCAGTGGCAGCCTGCAGCCAGTGGCTGGCTGACATGGATGGAAGGTGAAAAGACTGGCCCCCTTGACTCAGGGTGCATCCAACTTTGTGGTGAAATTAATATGTGTGAGTTTCTCTGGAACTAGCAGCCTGATCTGACCTAGCGTAGATACATGAGGGAGCCAAGCCAACCTCAGTGGAGCCTGTTCCAGACCAGAAGAACCACACAGCAGAGTCATGAACTAAACAGTTGGTTTAAGCTGAAAGTAGTCTCCTTGCTTACCTTTATTCTCTTGCCCTGCAGCCTTCCCTCACTCCCTTTCTCCTTAGAGCATCCCCTCCATAAACCACGTGCACAAAAAGCCCTGTCTTTGGCTCTGCAGTAAGACAGAATGCCTGGCTGCCCAGGCCTGGATTGTGAACCCCCCTTGTGCTGCTCTACCACTCTGTACTGTCTCTCACTATGGTGCCCATGAGACTGCACTGACTGTCTATTTACTTATCTCTCCTACTAACTAAACCTTTTCAAGGCATGGGTCATGTTTTTATTATTATTGCTATTGGTAGTATCTCAATACTCTTTAAAAAAGAGACTGAGCGATAGGGTGATTAAGTGGTTATCATTTTAATCTCAATGCTTAGCATGTATTAGGTACACCCTAATAGTTGAATGAATTAATGAATGAATCAAAGTTGTCCTGGATTTAACAAAGAGATGCAGGCTACAGGCATTTTTGTAGAGAATATTGGAGCTTAATAACATTTCCATAAAGAATGGATCTTAGAGGCTGGGCATGGTGGCTCACGCCTGTAATCCCAGGACTTTGTGAGGCTGAGGCAGGCAAATCGTTTGAGGTCAGGAGTTCAAGACCACCTGACTGACATGGTGAAACCCCATCTTACTAAAAAATACAACACAATTAGCTGGGTGTGGTGGAGCATGCCTGTAGTCCCAGCTACTTGAGAGGCTGAGGCAGGAGAATCACTTGAACCCAGGAGGTGGAGGTTGCAGTGAGCCACGATCACCTCATTGCACTACAGCCTGGGTGACAGAGCAAGACTCCATCTCCAAAAAAAAAAAAAAAAAAGAATAGATCTTAGAGACTTTCAAGGTGCAAAGACCAAGGACTTAAGTGATAGGCTCACTGAAATGAAGAAGGGGAAATTTCAGTGTATAAGAACATGGGGTGGGTGGGGACAGGCGTGGTAGTTCACGCCTGTAATCCGAGCACTTTGGGAGGCCAAGGTGGGCGGATCACGAGGTCAGGAGATGGAGACCATCCTGGCTAACACGGTGAAACCCCGTCTCTACTAAAAATACAAAAAATTAGCCGGTTCTGGTGGTGGGCGTCTGTAGTCCCAGCTCCTCGGGAGACTGAGGCAGGAGAATGGCGTGAACCGGGAGGCGGAGCTTGCAGTGAGCCGAGATCGCGCCACTGCACTCCAGCTTGGGCGACAGAGTGAGACTCCGTCTCAAAAAAAAAAAAAAAAGAACATGGGAGCAGCAAATGGCAAAATTTGGTCACTAAGAGAAAGAGAAACAGTTGGGACCAATGTATTGTTGAAGTGTCCTGCTCAGTGAGGAGGAACTGAAAGTTCAGTTCACATCTGCTGTATGGTATTCACATTCTACATATGTTGTTACTATTCAGATAACATGGGCACTGAGGTTTTATATCAGAGTGAAGAGTTGGCTGCTCTCAAAAGCATTGCTCTATCTGAATTCTTGAGATGGGTGGCTCCTTCCTAGCTATTAAGAGGCAAAATTCTGGTGCCCAGAGTGGAAAGAAAACCAGACAGTTATCTCAGTCTTTTTTCTCTGTCCTCCACTTCTGTCTCCTGAGCAATCAGAATTCCGTCTTTTACCAGGTTGGCTTCGGCAGAGTTTCCAATGAACTGAGATGAATCTGCAGGGACTTCAGGACAGGGCTCTGTAATATGTATTTCAATAATACCTTCCTGTTATCAGCCTATCAGGCAATCACAGAAGCTTTTAATAGAAAGCTAGATAAAACTAGTCCTCCACCTAACAACTGTCTCCAATCTAGCTCTTTTTTCTCGTAGATATTTAGTACTGCAAAAATCCCATCTAGTGGAAGGCTTTGGCATGGTAAGGTTTGGTTCCAGGTAATCACAATTTTGGAGTACAAAATCATGAAAGACTTATCAAGATCACTGGGGTAGGGGTGGGGTGCTGGCAGCAGCACAGTGACCTCTGGTCCACTACAAATAAACTCTTTGGTGAGTTTCTTGAGTATTTTACCATATTTGTTCTTTGGACTTTGCAAGTGGTTTGTTGATATCTGCCGATCATGGCAGACAGTGGACAGATGAACCCAGTTGCCCACCAGGGAAGTTGTGATGTTCTTAGCATCAGAAGGCCTCAGGTTGATGTCAGTCTGTGGTGCTTCTCTCTCTCATGTCTCCTCAGCCCCTGTTTCACGTCAAGGAAGAGCTCCCCTTCAGAGAAAAACCGAGAGTCATCATTTGCCTGCTCAACTATGAATAAAGTTGCGTGTACGTTCTCTCTGCTCACTTCTTTCAGAGGCACTTCTGGCTCACGAAACTCTTCAGCTAAGTTGTTGGGGAATTTGCTGAGTGTCAAAACATGAATTAAACCAGAAGAGATATGATAGTGGGTTTTGTCTGAGAGGGATGCCCAGCCTTGTGAACAAGCCATCTTCCAGGGTGGGGGATTGCTTGCTCCCTGACCTGTGTCCACTGGGGACCCACATATCCTAGGCATTCTGCTCACCAGAGACACACACAAGACTCATGGGGTCAATCACCAAAACCTGGGGCCACAGCTTAGACCTGATCTGTCAGGGCTACTAAACCCACCTACTAAAATAGTTCAATGCTGACAACAAGGCTGAAGTATTGTTCTTCTGTGTTGTGAGTTTTCTCAAATACAGTACAAAACTTTCTCCTTGCAGCTCAATCAAGGCAATCTGCATAGTGAGAAGAGAGTGGGATTTGGAGGCAAGAGACTTGGGTCCAAGTTTCAGGCCCCTGATTTTGTGTAAATCACAATTCTTCCGACTTCTTGATTTTCCTAAACTGTAAATTGAGCTGCATGTCACCTGCCCTATTTCTTCAAAAGGTTCTTATAAAGACTGAATGAGATACTGTATGCAAAATAACATATTAAAGCCACTTTATGAATGTTATCATTCTTATTAAGCACCATCAAAGTTGAAGACATGAACCTAGAAACTTCAGAGGACAAAAGATGTGTGAAGATAACCAATTTTTCAGGATACTACAATCTGGTTGGAGATAGCTCTGATCCCTGCATCTCTCCTGCCTCATCTCTGTTCATTCCAACCCCAGCCAGATTGAGGTGCATGTCACAAATTTCTGGAATTCTCCATTGTCTTTCCAGACCCTGGATCTTTGCAGATGCTGCTTCCCTCTGAGAAGCACTTTCTGCTGTACTCACGCCTATCTTTTCTCCTTCTTCTCTTATTCTTCACCTGGCTCAACTCCAGAAAGCCTGCCGTGACCAGTCTCTGCTCCACATCAAGTCTAAGACTGGATTCAGCATGCTGACAGCCCTCTGATCTCATCCCTGTCATTGTCTACCCCTCACAATACTGCATTGTTCATTAATAGATCTGTGTGCTCCCTGAGGGGCAAGAAATGTGTCCTATACAGGTGGCATGCAGTGTAGAGTAAGTATAGAATGAATGTCTATTGGGTAAATGAAAAAACAAAAACAAAACAAACCCACCTACTAAAATAGTTACATGCTGAGGGGCTTATCCATCACACTAGAAGGGATACGACCTGAAACCCTGGGGACTCCTCACTGGGCACTCCTTGGGACACTTTCTGATTTCAAAGGTCCCAGAAAAGAGTGCAGATGGTCCACAACAGCCAAAGCACTCTGGTAAAAATATCCTATTGTGGCCGGGTGCTGTGGCTCACACCTGTAATCCCAGCAGTTTGGAAGGCCGAGGTGGGTGGATCATTAGGTCAGGAAATCGAAAACATCTTGGCTAACACGGTGAAACCCTGTCTCTACTAAAAAATACAAAAAAATTAGCCAGGCGTGCTGGCGGGCACCTGTAGTCCCAGCTACTCAGGAGGCTGAGGCAGGAGAATGGCATGAACCTGGGAGGTGGAGCTTGCAGTGAGCCAAGATCGTGCCACTGCATTCCAGCCGGGGCGACAGAGTGAGACTCTGTCTCAAAAAAAAAAAAAAAAAAAAAAGATCCTATTGCTTAGTAAAAATTAAAGAAAGTTGAAGTACATTGGACAGACTGCACCTCTTGATCAGAAATCAAATCAAAAGATTTCACCCAAAGATAAGAAACAAAGAAACCACACTGAGCTTTGTGTGCAGTGCCCAGCATCTCATACCTCCATAGACTCTGACTGTTCGGGAGTTCACACAGTGGATTTCCTGCCGGTGTCAGTTCCCCTCAGTTAATATCTGGTGAGACCACTAGGGGCCTGGCAATTTGCAAAAGAGACAAAGGGATCCAATTCACTAAACACAGGCTAAATGAACCACTTAGCCAATGGCCTCCTGTTCCTTACCAGTGGGGCCTTGGACCTCAATTCATGCTTTCTGGGCTTTCAGACCTTTAGTGGAGTGGACAGAAATACACAAATTGGAGTGTGCTACAACACAGCACTGGGTGCACATGTGATGATTTCTTAAAAATGGCCACAAATTCTTTGTCATTTCTCCCATCAAAGAATGGGGGTCTGTGTTTCCTCCCCTTGAATGTGGGTTATGACTGTTTTGGCCAGTAGAGCACAGCGGACTGATGCTATGTGACTTCTGCCTCTAGGCCTTGAAGGGCCATGCGGCTTCCACCTGCTTCTGTTGCAGTGTTCACTCTCTGGAAGCTCCCTTCTGGAACACGCCATCAGAACCCAGCTACTGTGTTATAAGAAACCTGAGTCACATGGAAAGATCATTTGTCGATGCTCTGTTGACCATCCTAAGTGACTTTAAATTTCAAGTCATCCCGGCCCAAACACCAGGCAAGTGAGTGAAGGAATTGCCAGATGGTTCTGGTACCCAGCAGAAGCCCCAGCGTCACAGAAAAGACAAGCCGTCCTTGCTGGGCTATCCAAATTCCTGATCCATAGAATCATGGGCATAACAAAAGAGTTGCTTCTATGCCATTTAAGCAGACTTACTGGTTTATTATGCAGCAACAGACAACAGCACACATTGCAGCACACAATGATGAGAAATGTCCTGTGGGCAAGGAATTCAATATGCTGGCACTGGAAAGTTGCTTACGTTTGGAGAACAAGCCAACAGAATCTTCAGGAAGCGGAGCACTGAAGAAGTCCACACTGGGGACTTTAAGCCCAAACCCTGGATCTCGAGTCTTTTCCGTAGGCTCACGCTGCCCTCCAGCAGTCTCTGGTTAATGCTGGAGAGGCTTGGTGAATGATGCCCCTTCACCTTTTCTACAGCACCTCTTCCTCCCTTTCGGGTCTGGTCTGTGTCATGTTTTATAATAGACTGTCTCCTTCACCTTTGTGTCCTCAGCTAAGCACAGTGGCTGGTCAGGAGGAGAACCAAATTGTCGAACTGAACACAAAGGGATGCAGGGAAAGGATGGAGCATCCTCGGTGTCATTTCTTCCCTCTTGTCCCCCAGATTTCCAGATGATCAGTTACCTGCTTCTGTGGCAGAATATGATAGGAAAGATTCAAACTAGCATTTAGTAAGCAGCCACTACATGGCAAATGCTATTCAAGGTACTTTTATGGTGACCTCATTTAATTTTAAAACCCCACAAGGTGGGCGCCACATTTAGGAGAATAAGAAATTTAGACTTACACGATTCCCTTGCCCGAGACCATGCTGATGGAAAGTGATGGAGCAGGAGCGTGACCCTGCGTTTCTCACCCCAAAGCCTGTCCTGTTGTATCTTAGGAGACAGTGCTGCTGGTTTGGAGTTTGGAGGAATTAAGCTGGTGGGAGGCCTGCTCACATGTGGGAAAGCCCCTTGCAGTGCAAGTAGAGCAACTGTCTGGTGAGGAATCAGTTCAGAATCTTCACCGGGCATTTGCAGACAACCAGAAAGCTGCTGAGCATCCACTTCTAACAAAGGTCAGGGCCAGTGGGCTGAAGGGCAAAGGACACCTGGGGAAGTATTGCTCAGTCAGACCAAGAGCAGGGGCTAGGCCAAAACCCAGAAACCACCTGGCCCCACTGTCTGGACATCAGGGCAACTTTCCTTGCAGCCCATGTGCTGATGGTCCACACTGGCTATGTGTGCTACCACAGACCAGTCAGGATCCCTCAGACTGACTCAAACGGTGATTTCAGAAAATGACTTCTTTTTCATAAAGGAGAGAAATAAAGACCACATGAGATCATTTCCTATTTGTGTCATTTGACAGAGGACATATTTCTTGTTGGGGAAACAATGAAAAAAAACCCCACCTCGGATTAGCACTAAACAATTTCATTCTGAATAAACTGGATTTACTGAGAAACAAAGATAAACAGACTGACAATGACAGATAAAGAAAGTAGGTAGTGTAAGGTGGAGAAGGGAAGAGAGAGAGGACAGGAGAGATGATAAGTCTGCAAATTCTAAGTGTAATTCTTCTTTTGTTTGAGACAGGTCTGGCCCTGCCACCCAGGCTGGAACGCAGTGGTGTGATTTCAGCTCACTGCAACCTCTGCCTCCCGGGCTCAAGTGATCCTCCTACCTCAGCCTCTCGAGTAGCTAGGACTACAGGCATGCACCACCACATCCAGCTAAATTTTGTTTTGTTTGTTTGTTTGTTTTGAGATGGAGTGTCACTTTTGTCACCCAGGCTGGAGTGCAGTGGCGCAATCTTGGCTCCCTGCAGCCTCTGCCTCCCGCTTTCAGGCGATTCCCCTGCCTCGGCCTCCTGAGTAACTGGGATTACAGGTGCCTGCCACCATGCCCGGCTAAGTTTTGTACTTTTTAGTAGAGATGGGGTTTCACCATGTTGGCCAGGCTGGTCTCGAACTCCTGACCTCAGGTGATCCACCTGCCTCAGCCCAAAGTGCTTGGATTGTAGGTGTGAGTCACTGCACCTGGCCTAATTTTAGTATTTTTAGTGGAGATGAGGTCTTGCCATATTGCCCAGCCTAGTCTCGAATTCCTGGGCTCAAGCAATCCACCCACTCGGCCTCCCAAAGTGCTGGGGTTACAGGTCTAAGGGTAATTCTGCCTCTTCTTCATTATTCACTGTCTTCAAAAAAGATATTCTGAAATTGTTTAATCGTTCCTTAAACAGTTCAATATAAATTACTGTATGACTAAACAATCCCACTCATGGGCATCTGTCCAAGGGAAATGAAAACGGATGACTACACAAAGAACTGTATATGGATGTTCATATCAGCAGTCTTCATAATAGTCAAAACTGGAAACCTTTCAAATGCCCATCAGCTGGCAAATGGATAAACAAAATATGGTACATTCCTACAATGGCATGCGACTCAGCAACACACAGGAACACATTCCTGAACACGCTACAACATGGAACAAACCTCATGGTATGCTAAATGAGAAAGATCAGACACAAATGACTGTATATTGTGAGGCTGGGCACGGTGGCTGAAAGATAAATTTCATATAAAAGGTTTAGATAGTAGGTAATAAAGGTACTCCCCTTATTATTTTCCAAAGGTAGCATCCATAGAGAGAGTTACATTTTCAATCAATTCGTGGACAGATCTGAAATAAGGTCATTCAGAGAAATCAGGAATGGCTGAAGGTACATCTTATTTTAGGAAGAACACTGTAGCAGGCAAAATGTGTGCCCATGAGAGGCAGCATAGAGTTGGAAGGGTTGAGTCGAGTCCAGAGTCCAGGTGGCACTATCTATGTATTAAGATTCTGTTTTCCGGCCGGGCGCAGTGGCTCATGCCTGTAATCCCAGCAATTTGGGAGGCCCAGGTGGGCAGATAACCTGAGGTCAGGAGTTTGAGACCAGCCTGGCCAAGACGGCAAAACCCCGTCTCTGCTAAAAATACAAAAATTAGCTGGGCATGGTGATGCACGCCTGTAATCCCAGCTACTCCGGAGGCTGAGGCAGGAGAATTGCTTGAACCCGGGAGACGAAGGTTGCAGTGAGCCGAGATCACATCACTGCACTCCAGCCTCGGCAACAGAGTGAGATTCTGTTTCAAAAAAAAAAAAAAAATTCTGTTTTCCAAAATCTTCCTGGGTACGGGGTGGCAGAGTGCTGTAGGTGGGAAAACCCATCCAAATTCCCTCACATTGATAAGACAAAACACTGGCTTTGGAGGGAGGTGGGCCAGGTTTGAAATCAACTCTGCCTCTTGCCAAAGTTTTAAATATTTTCAACTGTAAAATGGATTTATTGCTACTTGACCTGACAGTGTAGTTCTGAAGACTGAATGAGAGACATATAAGGCAAGTGTACACGTTGATGAGGCGACCACACTCCACTGCTCATGCCTTCTGGAGATTCTCTGCTTGTCTCTGGCACAGGGGAACTGCAATTCACCAGTGTACATATGCACACGCTCCTTCAAAGGAGTCATTTCACATTTCTTTCCAAAGCTTCTCACTGTTTGGCCATGGTTCTTGAGTATCATTTTGTGTTTTTGGTAACTGTGCAGTGGAGGAGTAATGAAATGATGGTAATGGTCCATGTAGAACCTCCTTCGCCCTGTGATCTGCCCGAACATCAAATGGTGCAGAACATCTAGAAAAAGGTACTACAGAAAAACGTCCTTTGTCCTCAACTAAGTTCCAGTGTTTGTTTCAGCTCATCTATGCCACCTGCAGCTCAACCAGCGTTTAAAGACTCGCTGTTCAATCTCAGATATTTCTTATTTGCGCCTATGAGAGAGGGAAAAATATACCACCAAGAAAACATTACAGATTGACATAAAAAAACTTTCCTTTCTCCCTCCTTAAAAAAAAAACAAAAAAACCCCTACAGGGCTAGGTGCAGAGGTTCATAACTGTAATCCCAGAACTTTGGGAGGTCAAGGCAGGAGGATCACTTGACGCCAGGAATTCAAGGCTGCAATGAGCTACGATTGTGCCATTGCGCTTCAGCCCAGGCAACAGAGCAAGACCCAGCCTCAAAAAAAAAAAAAAAAAAAAAAAAAAAAATTACATATTCTTGGTATATAATTAAAAATACAGATAAGAAAAAGCAAGCAATCTCTCAAATACTTACCATCCAGATATAATTATATGAACATTTTAAAGTTGTTCCTAACCTTTCTTGTGCAACACAAGCATGTATTAATATTCTGTGTATGCAATATATACCCAGACACTAGAGCCAGACTACCTGGGCTCAAACCCTGTCTTGCCGCGTACATCTGTGAGATCTGGTAAACTGGCAGGATGACAGTATATTCCTCAGTGTTCTTGTGAGGGGCAAGTGAGTTAAACACACCCTCAGAACTGTGCATGGCATAGAACAAGTCCTTGACAAATGAAAGCTACTGTTCCATGTCAGGACAGGAATATCAGAAACACCATGTCCTTTCCTATCTGTGCACATACACAGCACACACACATGCGCATGCCTAACTACTGATATGTGTATAGGCCTGTACTGTGTGAATATGCGAAGTTCTTATGTTGAAACACACAAAATGGGATCCAATTTAAGGTAATCTGTTTTTTCATGTATCAGGACATTTGCATATAAGTATAGATCTCTCACCGTTTTAGTGGCTAAAATACTATGCTTCTATATAGATACACCATACTACGTACACTGTGCAACTGTTAATCACTTAGATTGTTTGCATAATTGTTTTGAGCTGTATTTGTCGGTTATCTAATCCAAAAGCAAGCCAAATAACGATCAGAAAAGCAGCAGTCCGCAGATCAAACAAAGACTATTTTCCATCCTTTTGAACTTCAAGTTAGTGAAGTGGTTTATTCAGCCCACTCAAGTCTAGTTATGATTTAAGTCAGACCATATAATTTAATACCTGCACATTAAAAACAGTGACATTATCATTTGAGTACAGATTTTATTTAACAAAAAGGCAACATGATTCTTCCAAAATACAAATCACTACCACCTTTAAAGCTCCCATTCCAACCCTGCAGACATGTATGCACATTACTGTGCTGTTAGCCCCTCACACATTCCAGGTGGTCCCTGAAGGTGGGGCTTTGGCACTGCAGGGATGCAGGGAAACCTCAGGTGAAAATCCACATCCGAAATTCCTTTTCCAATTCCACACTCCAATCAGTGCAATGTGGCATGACAGGGAGGATCTGGGAGGTACATTCAGAGTAGAATCCCTCAAAGTCACAGGCTTTCATCATCATACATGCTCCAGCCATGAATCTTTGTTTTTTTGGGGGGTGGGGCCATGAGTCTTTGCTCAACAGGTTTGGAGAGATGATCGTAGATCTGAGATGAGCCAATAACTGGCCTGTCCACGAACTCCACAGCACACAGTTCTGGACCATCACTGCTGCAGGGTGCGCGCTCCAGTTCCAGCACGGTGATGGTGTTTGGGGCTGAGGTCACCAGGATGTGCTGGGGCACAAACAAGGTCAACTGAGGGCCCCGGGCTGGCCAATAGCGGCCAAGGTTAAAGCCATTAATCCAGACCTGGCCCTGGAGAGAGAGAGAGAGACAAAACCATCAACCCCAGATGCAGCGAAAGCCCTGAGGAAGGTGGGGGCCCTGACGTAGGGCAGGTCAGCAGCAATGGAGGAAAGAAATGCCCCCAGAAAGGCGGGGCTGACAGCCAGGCCCATGCCAGCCTTGGTTTCAGCTTCCTGATGAGATAACTGGCCAAGGTGGGAACAAGGTGGTTGGGGGATAACAAAAACTTGCCCCAAAGACCCACCCCTGCTTCAGGAAAACACAGGTTTGGTCCATCTGACAGACTTCAGTGGCCACAGATGTCAGTACCAGAGAACAGTGTGGAAGTTTCTGAATTTCATCCCGGTTCCAGGGTGCTGCCTGTCCCCACAGATCAGCCTCTCCCTGACTTTTCTGTACACAGAAGACAACTGCTGAACTGCTTCCTTAAATAGATCTTTTCCTTCTTCATTCTCTTTTCCTAGAGGCAGGTCTTGACCTCACTATCTGCTGCATACCCGGTGAACACAGGGCACATAGGACTCCAGGGCCTGCATCCTGAGGTCAGACAGGTACCAGGAGTGGTCCCCAAAACAACCCCTCAAGAGGGATACGGGGTTTGGGTGAGGGAGAGGAAGAGGCTCATCCAGTTGGGTATCTACGTTACTGCTATGTTTTAATGACTCTTACTGGCCCCCTCAGAGTTAGGGTGTGGATTCCATGTTTGGTTCAGGAGCAGAGGTGATGCTATAGGCTGCAGAAACAATCTCTGTGAGTAGGGGAAGCTGCTTCCCATAACAAAACTGAAAGTGGAGGATAAACTCCTAAAAAACAGGGACCATGTTTAGCTTTGTCTACACAGCCTCTCTGTATGTGCTAAAATTTGCTTAAAGGGGCTGAGTGCAGTCGTTCATGCCTGTAATCCCAGCACTTTGGGAGGCCAAGGCGGGCAGATCACCAGAGGTCAGGAGTTCGAGACCAGCCTGGCCAACATGGTGAAAACCCGTCTCTACTAAAAATACAAAAGTTAGCCGGGTGTGGTGGCACATGCCTGTAAACCCAGTTACTCAGGAGCCTGGGGCAAGAGAATCACTTGAACCCGGGGAGGCAGACGTTGCAGTGGGCTGAGATTGCGCCACTGCACTCTAGCTTGGGTGGTGACAGAGCAAGACTGCGTCTCAAGAAAAAAAAATTGCTCAAAGCTAAAGGCAAGGATCAACAGTTGGCTAAATAGATGGAATATTCTATTACAAAGAAAGAAAGTGAAGAAGGGGAGATCACATATATGCAAAAGAAAGAGAAAATCTGGGAGAGGAAAAGAAAACATAAAGGGAGAAGGAAGAGGAAAGAGGAATGGAAGAAGGGAGGGAGGCAGGAAAGAAACTGCAACCTGCAATGGCCCAGATATCCTAGGAGACAGCCTGGAGGAGGCCCAGCCATGGCTGACACCTGCTGAGCCCTAATCCTCATCACGTTCTGCAACACTACTGCTGCTGCTCACCCCAGGGATCCTCAGTCTTCTTATGTTTGGGTATTTTTCAGCCTCCAAGTGTCCCCTTTATTTTAGATCCTTCTGAATTTCCTACCTGGGTTCAGATCTGTGTCCTGCCACTTACTAGCTGTCTGACCTTGGACAGGTCTCAACTGAATTTTTCATACCAGTCATTGGGGACAATGATGATGAAGGAACAGTGCGTGGCCTGTAAGTAGTAGCACTCCTTACATGATTAAAGTGAAAAGATATTGGTGTTCACATGCCTACAAAAGAAGGGGGTCCGTGATTAAAAACCACCTGTCTGTTGGATTAAGTCATTTAGAAAGAGGACGACAGTTTCACAGTTCTCAGAACTATTTCACTCTTGTTTTTACGCTGGGATATGTTATCTCATTCCATCCTAAAAGGTATATACAATGACAGCTTTACCAGGTTTTTATCAGCTTAAAATCTGCCGGTGCCTTGTTTTTGCAGTATTAGAGAACAGTAGCACTTTACTTTTGCGGTCAAGGGGGAAGACAGAGAAGTGGGAGGTCTTCGTGAGCAGCACCCGAGGAATGGCACGCATGACTACAGGCTTCATGCTATGCTCAGGACACAGGCCAAGTCAACTCCTGACCAAATAGCAGGTGATCAGAGTGGAGGTTTGGTCCTTTCTCAAACCTCAAGTTCCATTTCATAAGCATCCAAGAGATGGGCCCTCATTCGCTGGGTGGACTGTGCACCTGGTAGGTAAGCTGGGAATTGTTTTCCCTGGATCCCCTTCCCTGGATGGTTCTGGGTAAGTGTTGGTCAGAAGGGGCCCTTGCTTGAGATCGGGAAGGTGGAGGGAAGCAGCAACCATTGCTCTGGGTGCAGTGGTGCAATCCTGGCTCACTGCAGCCTCCACCTCCCAAGTTCAAGAGCTTCTTGTTCCTCCGCCTCCTGAGTAGCTGGGAATACAGGCGTGCACCACCATGCCCAGCTAATTTTTGTATTTTTGGTAGAGATGGGTTTTTGCCGTGTTGCCCAGGCTGGTCTCTGACTCTTGGCCTCAAGAGATCCGCCCACCTCGGCCTCCCAAAGTATTGGGATTACAGGCATGAGCCACCAAGCCTGGCTTTTTTCTTCTTCTTCTTCTTTTTTTTTTTTTTTTCCTTTTTGAGGCAAGGTCTCACTCCAGACACCCAGGTTAGAATGCAGTGGCACCATCAAGGCTCACTAGTGTCAACCTCCCACCTTAACCTCCCACATAGCTGGGACTATGGGTATGTCCCACCGTGCCTGGCTCATTTTTGTATTTTTTTTAGAGATGGCGTTTCGCCATGTTGCCCAGGCTGGTCTCAAACTCCTGGTCTCAAGTGATCCTCCCACCTCAGCCTCCCAAAGTGCTGGGATTACAGGCGTGAGCCACCACGCCTGGCCATGCACATGTTTCTTACAGGAGGGCAATGCTAGGAATGGAATTGCTGGGTCATGGGATATGCCTGTGTCCAATTTTAGTGATACTGTAAAGAGTAGCTATTTTTTAAAAAAGTGTGAAGGAGGAATTGAATTTTCATATGTGGTTAAAAATGAACATTCTTTTTTTTTTTTTTGAGACAAAGTCTGGCTCTGTCGCCCAGGCTGGAGTAAGGTGGCGCCATCTCGGCTCACTGCAACCTCCGCCTCCCGGGTTCACACCATTCTCCTGCCTCAGCCTCCTGAGTAGCTGGGACTACAGGCGCCCGCCACCACGCCCGGCTAATTTTTTGTATTTTTAGTAGAGACAGGGTTTCACCGTGTTCGCCAGGATGGTCTCGATCTCCTGACCTTGTGATCTGCCTGCCTCGGCCTCCCAAAGTGCTGGGATTACAGGCGTTAGCCACCATGCCCAGCAAAAATGAACATTCTTATAAAGAATATTATACAAGGCCAGGCGTGGTGGCTCATGTCTGTAATCCCAGTACTTTGGGAAGCCAAGGTGGGCAAAACACTTGGGGTCAGGAGTTTGAGACCAGCCTGGCCAACATGGTGAAACCCTGTCTCTACTAAAAGTACAAAAATTAGCCAGGCATGGTGGCAGGTGCCTGTAATCCTAGCTACTCAGGAGGCTGAGGCAGGGGAATTGCTTGAACCTGGAAGGTGGAAGTTGCAGTGAGCTGAGATCGCACCACTGCACTCCAGTCTGGTGATAGAGCAAGACTCAGTTTGAAAAAAACAAAACAAAACAAAACAAAACAAAAACAATGTTACACAAGAAGCTACTGCACTGGACTACAGCGCTAAGGTATGGTGAGATCCTAGTGACTTCATCATTAGACCATGATCTCTCCATTTCTCTCCATCCTTGCAGCCTGACTTCCAGAGCAAGTCATAAATCAATGTTGTCTTAGACTGCTGCAGCTTCCTCATAGTCTCGTGACTCTATTAACTCTAGAATCTAGGCTCTGCATAGCTGCCAAAGTGAAAATAGGATGCTTTTCACACATTTCTGTTTCTAACCTCCTTCCTGTGGTCCATAGCCCATACCTTCACCCTTTCCTCCTTGTCTCTGCCGCACTCCCCCTTGCTCACTCCACTCTCCACTACTTTTCTTTCTTTGCTTTCTTCTCTCTCTCTCTCTCGGGCTATGTTGGAGTCCAGTCGCTATTCACAGGCACAATTCTAGCACAATACAGCCTCCTGCCTCAGCTTCCCAAGAAGCTGGGTCTTCAGATGTGCACCACCACACACAGCTCCCCAATTACTTTAAGTTAGTCTCACTTAGGCATCAGCTCGTCACCATGCGCGAACACTATTCACCTTGATCTGAAGCCTTCTCATCACTCAGGCAGGGCCACAATCCTCCTCCTTAATGCTGGGTTTTCCATTCCAAGTCACTCACTATCCTTTAATTTTTTCTTTTTCTTCTAGTTATTATCATGATTTGAAATTCATATCTTTTGTTTGATGACTAGTTTAGGAGCTATTTCCAGCTGTAACACAGGCTTTAGGAAGGGAAAGGCTTTGTCCATTTTGTTTGAGGCGAGATTCTCCACACGCAAGAGAGTGATACTCAATATACACTTAGTAGCACTCATGGCTGCTGATACTTGTTGATAATTTTGCCAAGAAAAGATTCACTGAAGAGGTGACGTGAAGCCCTTCTGAAAGAAGGGTTCCTCTGCTCCCAGTTTAAGAGTTTAAGAGCACGTTCCTCTGCTCCCAGTTTAAGAGTTTTAAAGAATATTGTTCACTCAAACAAAAACATTTGCCTTCCCTCCTTGATTAGAACCAATGAAAAACACATTAATATAATTTAACTTTAAAAATTCTATTTAAAAAATATATACATTGATTTTTATTTCTCTTTAAAAAGTTATGCTTTTGCAATTATTTTTGGTGGGGAGGTATGCATGTGTTGCTGAATATGATCTAAAAGTTGATACACTCTTAATGAAGTTAGCTCCGTGGGGGCCAAGCATTTATACAGTGAACACCAGTGGTTTCCGGGGCTGCCTAAGGCAGTCTCAGTTAAAACAGTTCCATGACAAAGTGACTTTCTCTGACCATGGCTTGACCCTGGCAGACTCCCCACCCTTTGTTGTAATCACCAAGGCAATAATAATAGTTTCATAAATGTGAGGTTCCTGGAAATGCCTGACCTACTTTTTTGTTGATCAGACAGATTCATGTGTTTGTCTGTCTGTTTTAAACTATCTGGATAAATGGAATTTAAAACAAAAGTTTTGTTTCCTTCCTTCCCCTCCCTCCCTCCCTCCCTCCCTTCTGAGACAGGGTCTCACTGTGTCATTCAGACTGGACTGCAGCCACACTATCATAGCTCACTGCAGCCTCGAATTCTTGGACTCAAGCGATCCTCCTGTGTCAGCCTCCCGAGTCGCTGGGACTACACTACAGGTGTGAAACTATTTGTCGGGGGGAGGCCAGCACGTGTTGTTGTTAGCCATCATGGCCAGCTAACTTAAAAACCATTTTTTAAAATAGACATAGAATCTCACTATGTTGCCCAGGCTTGTCTCCAACTCCTGGCCTCAAGTGATCCTCCTGCTTTCACCTCCCAAAGTGCTGGGATTACAGGTGTGAGCCTCTGTGCCTGGTCTCACTATTGTTTTAAGTTGTAGTTTAAAATTTTCCAAAGATTTTTGGGAGTGCCTTTAAAAGCAACAATAAGCTTAGGGTGGATGCTGCCTTTGTCACTCTCTGAAAGAAAACATGTACACACTTGCAGGACTTAAAATGGAAAAGACAAAGGTCCAGTTAGTTCCCAAAGTTAAAGGCTCTCACACACAGCTCATGGATCACTGTGATGCTCACCTGGGAGAAAGAGAAGAAAAAGAGGAGAATTGAAAAGAAAAAAGGTAAAAGCCTCTCACAGGGCTTGCTTAGAAATAAGATGTTAAATAGATCTCACTGAAATACACAGGAGAAGATTAATTCTCCCCTTCCTTCAGAACCCCAAAGGGCTCTGCAGCTTCCTCCTCAGTCTTAGAGTAATAAAGTTAAATAACTTTATGGTTTCTCTATATTTTGGGACAGATCCAAACAGAACTGAAGCCATCAAATGCATACAATAATAGCATAAAACATAGATCACTTCTCATCAAATCCCAAATAAAAATTCTTTTTCCTTCTCAACTCCCAACAGTTCCACCATTGCTAGACCTTTTTAATATAATGCTCACCTAACAACAGTCGTCAAACCACCTCACATATCTGGAACCAAGCTAGGAACTGATAAGCAAAAACTACTGCCTTATGTCATACTTTTTCTAAAGTTCACAACCTAAAAATTGTAGGAGACCTTCTTTCACTTCTAGCCTATTTACTCATTTACAAAAGTTCTAAGAAGTTTTGTTACTAAATTAATATAATATTTGTTGAGAGAAGTCTGATGGTCTAGTTTCAAAGTTCACGGGACTTGTGACTGGAAACAGTGAATTAGATGGAAATAGTGGGTCTTGTAGGATGTAAGCGTAATTACAAATTAGATAAAAAAGAAGTTTAACAAGCATATCAAATTTAGGATGAAAGTAGGGTCCAATAGTGTTAAGACCTGTGGCATATTGAAAAGATGGCCCCAATTCTTAGTGGTTCCGTCTATCAAGAAGTAGAATCTGTCTGGGCATGGTGGCTCCCTCCTGTAATCCCAGCACTTTGGGAGGCCAAGGTGGGTGGATCACCTGAGGTCGGGAGTTCCAGACTAGCCTGGCGTACATGGTGAAACTCCAACTCTACTAAAAATACAAAAATCAGCCAGGTGTGGTGGCACACGCCTGTAATCCCAGCTACTGAGGAGGCTGAGGCAGAAGAATCACTTGAACCTGGAAGGTAGAGGTTGCAATGAGCTGAGATTGCGTCACCGCACTCCAGCTTGGGCAACAGAGTGAGACTCCATCTCAAAAAAAAAAAAAAAAAAAAAAAAAGGAGTAGAATATGTTTCTCCATTCCTTGGATCTGGCTGGTCTAGTGACATATTTTGGCCAAACAACGTGGAAGAAGCGACATGTGAATCCTGACTTGGGCCTTAAGATGCCTTGAGCATTTGCATTCTTTCTTTGAACACTGCTCAGTCGCTATGTGAACAAGCCCAGGCTAGCTTGCTGGATGATGAAAGAGACATGGTCTCATCTTCTCTGTTGCCTCAGCTGACAGATGGCTAACACCCAGGTGGTCATGCCCAGCTGAGACCAGCAAAACCACCACTTGGTCTGCTAATACTTAAAATAGTGAACTAAATAAACTGCTGCTGTTTTAATCCACTAAGTTTTGGGTGACTCGTTATGCAGCAGAAGCTAACTGATACACATCTCCATGGTCAGAAGGTGCCTAAGCATGCTACTTTTCAGGAAAGTGAGTGACGTTTAAAAACTCAATTTAAAAATAGTAGAGCCATCCACTACTTAGTTCTGCTTTCACTGATCAATCACCAAATCCCATCGGGGCTTCCTCAGCCATGTCTGTGCCTTTCTCAGGACGGCTGAGAACAGCCAGCTGAGAAGACACCTGTGAGCACTCAGTACAGTGGCCAGCACAGCAGATGTGGCTGGTACTATTATTATTTCCTGAATCTGGACCGCCCTCCCTCCCTACTGCCACACTCAAGTCCGGCTCTGTTCCTTCTCCCTGGACCACTTCTCCAGCAGAAGAGCAGCTTTCAGGGGTAACAGGGAGAGAGTTCTGTTTTATACCTATCAGGCTGGAGGTGCCTATGAGACCCCCAAAGGTGGGCTCCAGAGTCTTGTAAGAGCGGAGCTGGAAAAGGAAACGTGAGCAAGTCCAGCACATCTGTGAGAACGACATCCCCCAAAAGTGTAAGAAGAGAGCCCAGGACCAAGTCCTGAGGACTGCAACATAGAAGCTGAGAGAGAAGCCTGAGAAGGAACAAAGAGAGGGAGGAAAACCAGGAGAAGTTTGGGCATGCAAGTCAGGAGAAGCGATCCTCCCACCTCTCACCGGGTAGCTGGGACTGCAGGTGCCACCATGCCCCATAACTATCCTAGAGTTATCTGGGGCGCCATCCTAGGTCGCCTCATTAGCATAAACCCAGGTGTGACTGAAAGGGGCTAATTACAAATAATAAAAGACACTCCTACCACTCAGAAAATGCCAAGGGTTTTAGGGCCCTGGAACCAGGGACGAAGACCAAATATATTTCTTATTATACTATTCCCTTGAAAAATGTCAGTCCCTCTGCACAAAATGTCCTTCCCACTAGGTGGACCAGACCTTTCCTGGCAATCTTAGGCACCTACAATTTCCTCCTCTCCAAGGCCCAACTGCATGGTTTATATATCTCTTACAGACTCTTATAATTCTCTTGGGCTCTGTCTATACCTCTATCTCTCCAAATGGATTGAGACCAAGTGACTAACATGGATAAGGTTTTAAAAGTTTTACATACTCTTTGGTGGCATCATCATGTCTCACTGCAGCCTAGACTTTCTCGGCTCAACCAATCCTCCCATCTCCCACCAGGTAGCTGGGACTACAGGTGCGTGCCACCAGGCCCAGCTAATTAAAAATAAATTTTTGTAGAGATGAGGTCTCATTAAGTTGCCCAGGCTGGTCTCAAACCTCCGAGCTCAAGTGATCCTACCACCTCGGTCTCCCAAAGGGCTAGGATTACAGGTGTGAGCCATCGCATCAGCCAGAAAATTTCAAAAGCAAGATGTAACAAATAGTTACAAGAAGGAATTTCTTTCAGCTGTTTATTGTACATTGTTTTATTTCATAATTATTTTACATCTTGAAGGTGGGATAATTTATCTTTAAAATACAGAATTACTTTTGATCAGTATTCTATTTTGATTCTTGGCTCTTCAAAGCATAATTTTGGTTGAGGAAAAATGGGACACTATCCCACTCACTACCATGCTCTGTCATGCACCTAAACCTACCACAAAATGTTAAAGGCTGGAAGGCTGCATAGGATATTGACATGAGACTTATCCACACCCATCTGAAAGAGAGGTAAATAGCAGAAGCACTGCTGTGCTGGCAGGACATGACATTTCAGGTTTGGCATATAGCAGGGGTCCCCAAACCCCAGGCCACAGACTGGCTGCGGCCTGTTAGGAACCAGGCCACACAGTGAGAGGTGAGCGAGCATTACTGCCTGAGCACCACCTCCTGTCAGATTGACAGCAGCATTAGATTCTCATAGGAGCAGGAACCCTATTGTGAACTGTGCACATGAGGGATGTAGGCTGTGCCCTCTTTATGAGAATCTAACTAATGCTTGATGATCTGAGGTGGAACAGTTTCATCCCAAAACCATTCCCGTCCCCTCTTACCCCCCACAGCCCATGGAAAAAGTGTCTTCCACGAAACTAGTCCCTGATAACAACAAGGTTGGGGACCACTGGCATACAGGACACATCGCGGAAAGCACTGGAGGAGAACGCTTCCTATCTAAGGGACTTTCTCGTCAGATAAGAACTCAGTGAGGTCAAAGCGTTGCCCTGTGTCTCCTGGACAGAGCAGAACATGCCTGACCCCTTTCTACTGAAGTCCCAGTTGATATTCATTCACATTTGGCATTAACCAGAAAGCCACATCTGACTCAAGTAAAGCCAGTGTAAACAAAAGTGATTTTTTTAATCTCATGAATCGCCCTTATCAGTGACTTTGCCCTCTAAATCAAGGTAGTTTCTTTACAGTGAAATGAATAGGAAGAGCATAGAGTCCTGTGCCAGGGGCTTTGACAAGGGCCTCTCCTGATGAAGAATGTGGGGGTTAGTGCACAGCCTTAGAAACAGCTGGGGCTTCAGGGATCATTTGGTCCACCCCCACCACAACGGCCAGCTCCCTGCATTCAAACTATGTGCTATGTGTTCATCCTTTCAAATGTCAGAGCTTAGCACTCAGTGTGGGAGTGCGATCTGCCTGTTCTGAGGTGGTTGATCATTTAGAAGCCCCAGAGCTGGCCTGGGACTGTCCTCGGCAGCAGGGACCTCTGTACACCGAAAGCAGAAACCACAGTCCTGTGTTAGGTAGGGCGTGTGCGTACCCTTGGACCTTCACACCCATTCACTCCAAAGGCCACAAACTTCTTGGATGGGCCTTTGTGTGTGTGTGTGTGACTTTATTGACCTAGAATTCATATACCATACAATTCAGCAGTCTTTAGTATACTACAGAGCGGCACAACCATTACCACGGTCAATTTTAGAACATTTCATCACTCCATTAAGAAGCCCTGTACCCTTTAACATTCTCTTCCCATCCGACCAACACTCTCTTTTCCCTGCTCTAGGCAGTCACAGATCTTCCTGTCTACATGAATTTGCCTGTTCTGGACATTTCATGTAAATGGAATCATGCAACATACAGTCCTTTGTGACTGGTGTCTTTCATTAGCCCAATGTTTTCAAAATTCTTCCATGTTGTAACATGTATCAATACTTCATTTCTTTTTATTGCCGAATCATATTGCATTGTATGCATGTAGTACATTTTGTTTATTGATTCCTCAGTTGATGCACATTTGGGCTGTTTCCGCCTTATGGAAATTATGGATAATGGTGCAATGAATACTTGTGTACAAGTTTTCGAGTGGACATATGGATTAGATGGGCTTTCGGGGGTCTGAACCCTTTGACACATTCACAAATACTGTGTGGAGATGTACTTTCAAGCCTGGAGATGCAGAGCATTCATCAGACTGATCAAATAAGTAAAGAGCCCCAGCCTCGATAATGAGTACGAGTTTCTCACTGGTTCTCAATACCACCTGCTTTTTCACATGAGGCTCAGGTACCTGTGCCACTGAGCACTTCTGTACCTCCTACAAGTTACTTAGCTCTCTAAGCCTCCAGCTACTCATCTGCAAACTGGAGATAATGATCCATCTACCACAGGAGCCTCTTTTGATGGCTATGGAGATAGTGTCTATAAAGTGTTGAGCAGAACTCCTGGGTCAGTAACTCTTGCATGTGACACCTTTATGATTTGATCAAGATGAACCTCCCTCTGACCTCCAACATGTCCTACACTTTTCCATTTGTCTCTACTGCATTAGGAGGGGAGAAAAAGAGGGATCAAGGGATCGAGGGAACAAGAACATGCTTGCTAGCTAAAGGGGGAAGATCCAGGGAGGTCTTTGTTTTTAGGTCCTAGAGCTCCTAGTTACCACTTTTTGGCTGAAAAATGGGACTTGGCAGAAAGATGGAAAGGCTGACAAAATGCAGGTAGGGGAAATATGAGAA
Organism: Theropithecus gelada; assembly: GCF_003255815.1. Classification (NCBI taxonomy): domain Eukaryota; kingdom Metazoa; phylum Chordata; class Mammalia; order Primates; family Cercopithecidae; genus Theropithecus; species Theropithecus gelada. The sequence continues at coordinate 179,590,161 of NC_037669.1, forward strand.
CAGGGTCTTGGCCTGGAGGAAGACAGTGGGGAGGGGATTCAGAACTCAGACTTCCTCCTAGATACCACTGGGCAGGAAATGAGGGTGGAGGCAGAGAGATAAGTCTGACAGGAAGCTGAGGGAACAAAGGAGTTACACCTGATAGCAGTCAAGGAGGATGAGGTCTTCAGGTGGCTTTAGGAGGGTGGTGAAGGTTGAAAAGGCCAGTGGGGCAAAGGAGCAGAGAGAGACCAAGGACTGCTGAGCAAATCTGAGGGCTTCTGGAGGCTGGCAACAATGAGGGGATGGTAGCCACGATGAATGCGCTAAGAAGCCCCTCAGCTGTGCTCAGTGACTGGTGAACCAGCAGAGATGCCAGCAGTGGATCTACATGGAGGAGGAATGAAGGAGGCAGAGTAGAAAGGCAAAGGGGCAAGGCGGGAGGCGGACTGATGGCTCTCAAAAAAAGATCACGGTGGCCGGGCGCAGTGGCTCACGCCTGTAATCCCAGCACTATGGGAGGCTGAGGTGGGTGGATCACCTGACATTGGGAGTTTGAGACTGGCCTGACCAACATGGAGAAACCCCGTCACTGCTAAAAACACAAAATTAGCTGGGCGTGATGGCGCATGCCTGTAATCCCAGCTACTCGGGAGGCTAGGCAGGAGAATAGCTTGAACCTGGGAGGCGGAGGTTGCAGTGAGCCGCGATTGCGCCATTGTACTCCAGTCTGGGCAACAAGAACGAAACTCAGTCTTAATAAAAAAAAAAAAAGATTGTGGTAAGGCCTAGGCTTGGTAGAGGAAGAACTGTAGCCTTAATGGTGGAATGTTTTAGGTCATTAATAAGATTTAAGGCTGGGTGCAGTGGTTCACGCCTGTAATCCCAGCACTTTGGGAGGCCGAGTTGGGCGGATCATGAGGTCAGGATTTCAAGACCAGCCTGGCCAACACGGTGAAACCCCTTCTCTACTAAAAACACAAAAATCAGCCAGGTGTGGTGGCGGGTGCCTGTAATCCCAGCTACTCGAGAGGTTGAGGCAGGAGGATCACTTGAACCCAGGAGGCGGAGGTTGCAGTGAACTGAGATCGCGCCATTGCACTCCAGCCTGGGTGACAAGAGCAAGACTCCGTCTCAAAAAAAAAAAAAAAAAAAAGATTTAAGAGTGAGGTTGGTAGGCATGAGAGTTTGGTGCATAGAAACAAGCAGCCAGAGAGAGGATATTAAAGCCTAAAATTCCAAAGGTATGTTCACCAAGATATATGCCTGTGCTGGGCCATAAAATAAGTCTAAATACATTTAAGAAGACTGTGCAGCCATCATTCAAGTTAGTTTCAGAACATGTCCATCAGCTCCAAGAGAAACCCTATGCCCACTTAACAGTCACTTTCCATTCCCACCCTCAGCTCTAGGCAACCAGTAACCTACTGTCTGTATGGATTTGCCTTTTCTGAACATTTCATAGAAATGGAGTCATACAGTATGAAGCCTTTTACTTTTGGCTTCTTTTATTTAGCATAATAGTTTTCCGATTCATCTGGGTTGTGGCATGTTATCAGTACTCCATTCCTTTTTACTGAGGAATCGTATGGATATACATGCCTTCTCCACTTGTCAGGTGATAGGCATCTGAATTAATTCTAATTTATAGTTATTATAATACTGCTGTAAACACTTGCATGTAAGTTTTTATGTGAACATGTTTTCCTTTCTCTTGTGTATATATCTAGGAGTGGAATTGCTAGGTTCCATGGTAATCGACGTTTAGCCCTTGAAGAAATTGCCAAACTATGCTCCCAAATGTACCATATTATCTTTCTACCAGCAATGTGGGAAGATTCCCTTTCCCCCACATGTCCTTTCCTACATTGCCTATTGCGTCTCTTACTATTATAGCCATCCTGGTGAGTGTGAAGTAGTATTTCATTTTGGTTTTGACTTGCATTTCCCAGATGATTAATAATGTTGAGTATTAATCAGCCACTAACTTTAGTTTATAACAGACATTTTACCAAAGAAGGTATACAAATGCAAATGTACTTAGCCATCTTATACCTTCTTTGGTAAAATGTCTATTCAAGTCCTTTGCTCATTTTGTGACTGGGCTGTTTGTCTATTATTGAATCGTAAGAATTCTTTATATATTCTAGATGCAAGTCCTTTGTTAGATATATGATTTGAAAATTATTTTCTCCCAGTTTGTGGCCTGGATTCTTATTTTCCTAATAACGCTTTTTGAAGAACAAACATTTTTAATTCTGACAAAGTCCAATTTATCAATTTTTGTTCTTTAAGGAAGGATAATGCCTCAGGTGCCAATTCTAAGAGGTCTTTGCCTAACCCAACATCATGGAGATTTCTCTCCCTAGAGAGAAATGTTAGAAGTTTTATAGAGGAATTCAGTTACAAATCAATAATTACAAGATATTTTTACAAACCCCAAATCTGTGGAAATTAAACAGCATACTCTTTTTGTTTGTTTTTGAGACAGAGTCTCGTTTTGTCACCTAGGCTGGAGTGCAGTGGCATGATCTTGGCTCACTGCAGCCTCTGCCTTCCAGGTTCAAGAGATTCTCCCACCTCAGTCTCCCAAGTAGCTGAGATTACAGGCACTCACCACCATGCCTGGCTAATTTTTGTATTTTTAGTAGAGATGGGGTTCTGCCACGTTGGCCAGACTGGTCTTGAACTCCTGGCCTCAGGTGATCCACCCACCTCAGCCTCCCAAAGTGCTGGGATTTACAGGTGTGAGCCACCGTGCATAGTAAAACATACTTTTTAATAATCTATGGGTCAAAGAAGAAATCACAAGAGAAACTAGAAAATATTTCTAACGGGCTGGCTGTGGTGGCTCACGCTGGTAATCCTAGCACTTTTCGAGGCCAAGGTGGGCGGATCACTTGAGTGAAGTGGGCAGATCACTTGAGGTCAGGAGTTCGAGATCAGCCTGGCGAACATGGTGAAACCCCGTCTCTACTAAAAATATAAAAAAAAAAGTAGCCAGGCGTGGTGGTGCATGCCTGTAGGTCCCACTTCTCCAGAGGCTGAGGCAGGAGAATCGCTTGAGCCTGGGAGATGGAGGTTGCAGTGAGCAGAGATCACGCCACTGCACTCCAGCCTGGGTGACAGAGTCCATTTCAAAAAAAAAAAAAAAAAAAAAAGAAAATATTTCAAACAGAATAATAAAAATATGTTTCAATAAATTTTAAACAAGCAATATATACATAAATAAAAGGTCTTTTTATTAAACACACACCATGTACATCTTTTGCCCTCTCCTCCTCCAGCTATTAACATAATTTTCTCCTCTTCTTCAGAGTTAAATTTCTCAAAAAGAATGTTTATATTCAAGTACTCATGTTCCTATTCCTTACCCTGCTCTTCTCTATAGAATGCAATCTGGCTGGGAGATGCTTCACTCCACTGGAACAAGGCTTATTGATTCCCAAGGGCCTCCTTGCTTCTAAATCCACCGAATTGCTTCTGTCTTTATCTTATTTGTACTCTTGGCAGCATAAATGTTGGTTTTCTACTTGTTTGGTCTCTCCTCTCCACTCTTCATCATGTTTTTGTCCCTCAAAGATCAGCCTTAGGTCCTCTTTTCTTCCCTCTGCATCCTCTCTCCTTAAGGGACCTCATCCAGCCCATGTTTTTAACAATCATCTATACAACAATGATCTTCTACATACATTCCCGGCCCAGATCCCGGCCCTGAATTCCCAGTCTGTAGATCCAACAACCCTCCCCTAATACTGTCTTTCACAGCCATTCTCCAAGGCCTCTGCTATGGTCTGAATGTTTGTGTCCACCTAAAACTCATCTGTTAAAATTCTAGCCCCCATGGTGATGGGTTAGGAGGCGGGGCCCCCTTTGGGAGGTGATCAGGTCATGAAGGTGGAGCCCTCATGAATGAAATTAGTGTCCTTATGAAAGAGACCCAAGAAAGCTCCTTTGCCCCTTCAGCCATGTCAGGACATACAGGGTGCCGTCTATCAGGAAGCAGACTCTCACCAGACAGCAAATCTACTGGTGCCCTGATCTTGGAGAGTTCCTAGCCTCCAGAACTGTGAGAAATAAATGTCTGTTGTTTATCAGCCACCCAGCTTATGGTATTTTGTTATAGCAGCCCAAATGGACTAAGGCAGCTTTTCAAACACAATTTGTCTAAATTCAAACTCATGACCCCCCTCTCTAAGCCCAAGTCCCCTTCTGAACCTGCTTCTTTCAGCAAATGGTACCATTCTGCCTAGCTGCAAGCTTGAGACCTGAGTCATCCAAGACATATCCCTCTTCCCAAACCCTCATGTCCAATCCATCGTCACAATTTATTGATCTAACTTCAGACATCTCTCAAATAGTTGATGTCATCTCCATCTTAGATACCACCATCCCAGTTTCTCAATGAGACTATGGTCCAGCCTCCTAGATGGTTTCCTTGAATCTGTAAGTGTCCTTACCCAAACCATTCTGCACAATGGGGTCAGAGGGGCTTGTCAGATCACAGCCTTATGATGTCACTCTCCTGCTTCAATGGCTCTCAACACAAAGACAAAACTTTAACGTGGCCTATAAGACCTGTCCCAATCTAGTCTCTACCTACTTTCCACACTTGACATTTCCCCCTCCAACCCCCATGGCCTTTGCACATGCTGTTCCCTCTTCCAGAAACATGCTTTATTCCCTTCTTGCCATGTTAATTCTTAGTCATCCTTCATATCCTGACAAGCATCGCTATCTTAGGGAAGGCTTCCCTGACCTCTCTGACAAGGCCAAATGCCCCAATAATTATCAACCCCATAGCCCTTCTTAGTATCTATCACAGCTATGGTTTTACTGTTTAATATAGGTCTGCCTCCCCTACTAGACTGAAAGTTCCATGAGGGAAAGGACCATGTCTGGTTTTATTCACGACTGTATCCTTAGTGCCTGGCACACACCTTGGGCACATAGTGGCCACAGAATGAGAAGTGTGTTGAATGAGGGATGGTAAGACGATCTAGGATGAAAACAGGATGTAAGGGAGAGGAGAAGGCGGTGAAGGAAGATATGCCAGTGTCTTCAAACAACAAGGGGCAGTGACTGGGAAGTGAAATGGATGAGGAGGGGAGGAGGAGCAGACAGACCGTGGCAGGAGCCTCAGGGGTGCGGGGCTGGATGCAGGCGGGGGTATTCTGGGAGCACTGGGCTTGGCATAAATGAAAAACAGACAGACTCTCCCAGAGGGATCCACCCCTTTGTCCAGACTGGATTTTCCTCAAGATAAAGAGAAAGCACCCCTATAATCGGTATCAAAGGGCGTCATGATTCTTCTTGGAGGAGGCAGGATGGTGTCATTCACTACAGGAAACCAATGACAAGGGGGCAGAGGGCGCCACCTCTGAACACTGAATCCCCGAAGATCTGCCACAGTCCGCCTCCTGAAGAATGTCCAAAACGCCACACTCAAAACCGTCACATGGTATCTTGCTAACGGCTCTTTGTGATTCTTTCTCAGGTACTAACAACCAAAAGTTTGAGGCCTGAATTCAAACCCTTCCCATGAAGACACGTACCTTGGTCCATCCAGGAAACTGGATAAAGGTGTCCTGGGGCAAGTCTGGGATCCCACTGGGAATGGAGAAGTTCCCCACATAAAAGGCCGGGAGCGTGTAGTTGGATGAGCTGTGGGCCCAGGCTTCATCGTGGTGGCCACTGGCACGGTGTTCCCAGCCCCCGAGGTGGCTGCGCACAGCATCCTCAGTGTCCAGTGGGAAGATCGTCCAGCCGGTGAGGATATTGGAATCGAGGGTCAGGTTAGAAACCAAACCCTGCAAAGCAGAAACAGAGCACAGTGAGCTGGGGAGGGAAGGAAAAAAGGCTGTACATGTCTCTGCATTCCATGGAAATGGGAAAAGCAAACCGGGATACAAAACATCAACAGGAAATGAACCTCAAAATATTTGTACATCAAAGTAACACAGATCTAACTGGAGGTTGAATTACAAATCCTTGGGAAGAGATATATTCCCCAAACTATAACTTTCTCCTCTGCAGGTCATGATGTCTCCATAGAAGGCCCAGAGTTTCTGCTTCTACAGAAAGGGCATTGAGCTGCTAGAGTGATTGATCCCAACTTCCCAAATTTTCAGAGTTTGGCTGAGAGTCACTGCTAGAATAGAGAAAGATGGGCACCAAAAAAGATGGGCCAGGTGCAGTGGCTCATGCCTGTAATCCCAGCACTTTGAGTGGCCAAGGCAGGCAGATCACTTGAGGTCAGGAGTTCAAGACCAACCTGGTCAACATGGTGAAACCCCATCTTTACTAAAAATACAAAAATTAGCTGGGTGTGGTGGCAGGTGCCTGTAATCCCAGCCACTCAGGAGGCTGAGGCATGAGAATCACTTGAACCTGGGAGGTAGAGGTTGCAGTAGCTGAGATCATGCCACTGCACTCCAGTCTGGGTGTCAGAGCGACACTCCGTCTCAAAACAAAAAGGGATCCAGTCTCCACAAGACATACAGAAACTGGCCTATGCACCTATAGTCCCAACTACTTGGGAGGCTGAGGAGGGAGGATTGCTTGAGTCCAGGAGACAGAGGTTGCAGTAAGCCGAGATTGTGCCACTGCACTCCAGGCTGGGTGACAGCGAGATCCTGTCTCAAGATGGAATCTGGGGACAAAAGGAATGAGTGAGTGGGGGATACAAAGGAACAGTCACCCCACTGTGGATGCAGCACGCACGATGGATGCAGCCAGGAGAAATATTGGCCTTCAGCACCTCAGCTGTCGTCACAGGGAGGACCACACCCGAGTCACTCACCTGTTATGAGGGCCAAGTGAGATAACATACATGAGAATACTGTGACACCTTAGGAAGATAGGAAGGGTAATGATGATGATGGCATATCTCAGACCTGAATTCAGAAGCTGCTCTATTTGTTCCACACAGGCCGGGGCTGGGCTGTCAAGGCTCAGCTAACTTCCCCTTCCCTGGCTTGTATGTAGGGAACTTCCCCATTCCCAGTGGAATCCCAGATACCAAGTCTCGATTGCTCATTTAGTAATTTGATAAATATTAACCAGGTGGCTGTGTGTCAGGCTCTTTGACAGGTACTGGGGACCCAGAGACTACACTACAGAGTCGAGTCACTCTCATGGGTCAGTGTGGCCTCTGAGAGCCAGGCAGGAGGCCACGAAGTCCACCCTGAGCACAAGAACTATGAGAGAGACATTTATACTGGAGGCAAAGGTGGCCTGCACACAGCTATTCCCTGAGTTCCCTAAGATGTAATTGCCTGATCCCAAGAGGGTCAGGAAATAGCCTAGACACTTGTCCTGTCCTAGCCTGGGTGGTGCCATTGTTTCCTTGATGAGGTGTTCTCTCCTCTTGTGGAGGGTGAGCTCCCTGAGAGGAGCCTGTCTCTTGACACCTTTGCATTCCCCAAAGCACCTGGCGGGGCATCTTGCGGAGCGGGAGCTTAACAAATGCTTGCTGAATAATGCTCTAAAAATATGTGTTAGAAAAACTTATTTGGGCTATACATCTGGACACAGGAGTAATCAACAGAGGTGATAGCCAGTGCCCCAAGGGAAGAGGCTTCCTACAAGTGAAGAGTTTGCCACGGACTAACCATCCAAACCCATAAAACAGGGCAGAACAGAGGCTCAGCTGGCTTTGCTGGCAAAGGAGTGCCTTCAGTGAGCTCGGTGGTCTTTTTAAGCAGAGGAAGAGCATGGTGGAGGGGCTTCCTCTTTCTGTTTCTTTCTATAGGATGACCAAACTCAAATACAGGGGAAAGGTTCTGTTTGCAAAGCTCCACTTTCTCATCACCTACAGAGGAAAACAGCTCTTCAAAATAGCTCAACTACTTCTTCTTTTTTTTTTTTTTGAGACAAAGTCTCACTTTGTCACCCAGACTAGAGTGCAGTGGCATGATCATAGGTCATTTTAATCTCCAGCTTCTGGGCTCAAGCAATCCTCCTGCCTCAGCCTCCTGAGTAGCTGAGAACACAGGTGCACGTCACTACACCTGGCTAAGTTTTTTTTCGTAGAGGTCTCACTATTTCACCTTGGCTGGTCTTGAACTCCTGGCCTCAAGTGATCCTTCTGCCTTGGCTTCCCAAAGTGCTGAGATTACAGGTGTGAGCCACTGTACTGGGCTTCAACTTCTAAGCTGTCACCCCTTGAACCTTAGTCTTGACAGTGTGGTTTGTCCTACCTTAAAATCGTTGATATATGCGCCATAGTTCACACGTCCCATATTCTCTACCAGAAGGTCCAGAGTGGCTCCAGCTTTCCCTGTTATGTTCAGAGTGATCACCCTGTTTCGCTCAAGGACTCCCTGGGGGATCTGTGGGGTTCAAGACCAAACGACAATTGAATTGAGGGTAAGAAGGTCAGCAAGGAGAGGCAGCATGCTCTGTTAATTTAGCACTCATTTTCTTGCCTTGAAGTGTCACCAGACTTGGAAAGAAATGGTTTGATAGCATCTTAGCCCAAATTACTGGCCAGGTCGGAAAGTTCCCCCAATCACTGCTTCCTGTTTAGGAAAATTGCCAGACACAGCTGAGAGCACGGAACGGTCTAAGCTGGTTTCCTTTGTTCTGGAATGTTTTACTACCATCTACTTTTAGTGGAAACACGAGGGAGACAAATTCCAGGGGAGGATTCTTACTAGAGGAGCTGCTTCGTGTTCTGACAGCACAAAAGTCACTCACAAAAAATTGCTTCTGAACAACATGGAGAGATAAGACGAAATCAGATAAACGAGATAAAATCAGAGAGTTAGGTGGAGTATTTTCACCTCAAAATACTTGACGTGATGCATTAACCACGAACATTATATAATAGAATGAGGAAAAACAACAGGTATTTGATCAGCAACATATTCCTAACTTTTTTAAAGGTTAGACTTTTTAAATTGACCGTACAATGATCGTAATTCACTAAGACAACACCCAAGTTAGAAGCGAAGAAAGAGTCACCATCAAAAGAGTAGAATGTCTTAGTAATCTGCTCCCACTGAAAAGAAAGCTGTTGATTACAAGAGAATGGGAAATATTTTAAAATCTTCTGAACAAATTTTCTTGGTGAGGGAACTCTTTCCCTGTGTTCCTTCCTGTGACCATTTCAGTGAGAGGACTGGAAGTCCTGAACTGCATCTGCTTTTGTTATGAAACACGGTTCTTTGTGCATTTCAGTAATAACTGTCACCAGCAGTCCTTCAGAATATAATTTCTCATGTAGGATAAAGGCACGAAGTTCAACAAACTTTGTACAGTGGCAGGTACAAAATTGAATTGGAAGTGGACCCCACCCTTAAGGAGCAAAGAAGGCACAGGCAACATCAGTCAGAGAAGGGCGACCTTGGTTGGGGAGACCCAGAGGCTTCTGAGAGGGTGGGGTGTCAAGCACAGCCCTCTGGGTTAAGATGGTGGGTAGGGTGGATTCCAGCAAACGGCACACGCATGAGGCCTCACAGCAAGCAAGAGGCACAGCTAAGGGTCACCAAGAAGAAGGGTGGAGCCCAGTGTGGTGGCTCATTCCTGTAATCCTAGCAATTTGGGAGGCTGAGGCAGGAGGATCACTTGAGCTCAGGAGTTCAAGACCAGCCTGGGCAACATAGTAGGACCCTGTCTCTACAAAAATATCAAAACATTAGCCAGGCATGGTGGTGCACCCCTGTAGTCTCAGCTACTTGGGAGGCCGAGGTAGGAGGATCACTTGGGCCTGGGAGGTTGAGGCTGCAGTGAGCTGTGATCACACCACTATACTCCAGGCTGGGCAACAGAGCAAAAACCTGTCTGGGGGAAAAAAAAAAAAAAAAAAAAAAAAGGTGATGGGGGGAGCCTGAGGTTGAAGAGGTGAGCAAAGCCCCCAAATACTGTGTTAACAAGTGCAGGCTGCTTATCCCCACCCTCACCGGGACAAAACACACAGTTCAGAGATGATTCTTACCCCATCCACAGCAACATACGCTCGATCGTGGACTCCATTGAAGGGTGAAGAGAGAGGTGTTGAGTTGCTGCAATCTTGAGGAAGTGTTGTCCGGTATAGCACAAACCCATAATACTGGTTAGAAAAGGATTTAAGAAAAATACATCACTATTGCCATTCGTTTAGAGAACTTGGTTACCCTAGTCCTGTATGAAAGCGATGTTTTGGAAACCATAAGGAATGAAAATCTTCCCCCACCTCCAGAAAAACATACATTTGAAAAAGGAAACTGGCTTACATTTTTAGCTCATCAAAGATCTATCATAATAGTAAATTGCAAGGAACCGTGAACAGTGTCTTATCAAGCATCCCTTTCCCATAAGAGGAACCTGGACCCTGAATGGATTAAGTCACTTGCCCAGGGTCATACACGGGATGGTATCATACATAGCAAAAGTTATGGATGTTAGCTCCAAAAACAAAACTAAGTAAAACCAACAGCAACAACAAAAAAAACAAGGTAAACAAACAGCAAAGCCAAGAGATGAAGTTCTGCTCAGCAAAACTGTCTCCAGGTTCTTGGGCTAAATCTGCTTGAACATACAAAACCAAAGGCAATGAGCTGGGTGTAGTGGCATTCACCTGTAGTCTCAGCTACTTGGGGGGCTGAACTGGGAGGATCTCTTGAGCCCAGGAGTTCGAGGCTAGTCTGGGTAACATAGCAAGACCCCATCTCTAATAATAACAACAACAACAAAATCCATCAGAACCGTTTTAAGTGGAGGCACAGGGGAAAGAAATAGTTAAGAGACTAGATTGTAACCGACCACTAAATCAGAAAATATTTTTAGATGCTGATATCCCTGGTCCAAAAGGAAAGCCTTAAACAATCAGCCTCAGCAGGAACGGAATTATTCACAGATTATAGTTATTGACATAATAATCCACAGAATTATAGTTATTGACTTTGCTTATTTACTTCCTGCTGTGAACATTATTAGCAAGGCTGAGCTGGGACAAAATCCTGAGTTATGGAAGAGAATGCAAATAGAGATCCAGCATGGAACAGAGAAAAGGTTCCCTATTTCTAGGGCCCAGAAAGAAAGAAAGTAAACTTCAGGCAAGTGGAAAGGTGACTGGGAGGAGCTGAGGAAAGCATTAATCCACCTTCCTGTGTTGCAGGAATGAGCTGAGCACAAGAAATGCTAAGACCACACAAAGCTTCTAGCACAAGAACACCTCCCGCCCAGACTCCACACCTCCATCCCCTTTTTGTTTATTTATTTACTTATTTTGAAAACTAGCTAAAGTGGTAAGTTTCCTCAAGGGCTGAGGAAAGCTTTGTCAAGGGCTTCCAGAAGGAGGGGTAGAAGCTGTGATGCTCTCCAGGCAGGTGTGGCTGAGGCTCAGGGGGTCCCTGCAGAGACAGTAGGCTGAGCCCCACTCCCTGAAGTCTGTGCCCTTTGGGTTTTTTTCCTGGAAATATATATTCTGTGGACTTGTCCCAGATCTGAAATAGCCAGGGCCCAGGAAGCCCCACCCAATCTGAGACCACTGCCTTGGTCAAAGATCAGAAAGCAGAAGGGGTCTGAGAAAGAACAATGGCTGCACGTGTTCATATATAACCTGAAACTCCCTCCCCAGGCTCCACGTGCTCTTGGATCATTGTCTGAAGTGCTCAACAGCCCTGCAAAGTGCAGGTAAGTTCCATTTACAGATGTGGGTGCTAGGACTGCAGAGTACCCTATACAATGTTCATAAAACAGTGAATGTGTGTGTGTGTGGGGGGGGGACTTCATTATTCATTTTATTACAAAATAGAATTGTTGGAATAAAATCACAGGTGTAAAAATAGCAACTGATGGCAAACTTCACTAAACTAAGATTAGATATGCTGTTATTGTTTTGCTTTACTGTTCAGACTCCTTCCAGAAGATGATCGCCACAGAAAATCAGAAAGGAGGATGTGGATAACCTTCTATTTCAAAACATGGGGCTGAGATCCTAACTGATGAAGCCTAACATTGCAGTGAAGGGACAAGCTAGTTTCACGGGCATCCTGCTATCATTCCCTAAGAAGGACACATCACCTTCGTTGTGTTCATGCCCAGAATGTTTTACTGAATCTAATTAGCGAGGCAAAGTCTGCAAATACCCTGACCTTTTCAAAAATGTCCACGTCACGAGAGAGAGACTTAGGAACAGTTTCAGACAGAAGAAGACTAAGGAGAATATAACTAATGGCAATGTGTGATTACGGATTGGAAACTGGATTGAGAAAAGATTAAGCTGTAAAGGACATTATTGCAATGACCAGGGACACTTGACTATAGAATTTGTATTAGATTATAGGATTGTATCAATATTAAATTTCTTATGTGTGATCATTGTATTGTGGTCCTGCAGGATAATGTTCTTTTTCTTAAAACATGTATGCTGTAGTATTTAAATGTGGAGTGACATGGTGCTGACAATTCAAATGGTTAGAAAAAGAAAAGCAGTTGACTACATATGCAAGGAGAGAAAAAGGCAAGGAAAGCACTATTAACAATTGGTGAATCTAGGTAAAAAGTGTATGGGTGTTTATTGTACTATTCTTGCAACTTTTTTGGATTTAAAATTTTCCAAAACAAAACGCTGGGAAAAATTAAAAAAAAAAAAAAGACGAGGTAGTGTCTGGAGATCAAACACACACATATACAAACACTAAAAAAAAAGAAAGATGTGCTCTGTTCTCTTTAAAAGCAGGAAAAAGAATCTCAAAGAATCCAGTCTACCAAAAAACACAGTCCTTATGCCATTGAGCTAAGAACAGACAAATAATTAAACTGTCTGTTTTGAGTATTAAAACAGTGATCTTCCACTGATGTCTAGTAATAAAGATTAATTAGACTGGTCAGTGACCTCAATTTATAACTTGCACAGAATTATGGTGAAGCAGGTTGGGCTACCTCCTGTATGAGTGAGAAGTGGGGCAAAAAACATAGGCATGATCAGCCCACCATGCAGCCCTTCAAGCTAAAGAGAGCCTGGAAATTCATGGTTCATTTACCTGGGATCTGATGCATTTGCTTACCATTTTGGCCCCTGAACTCAGAATGGGCACTGCAAGGCAGTGCAGAAAGCATATTTTTGCAAATAGAAAACTGGCGAGTCATTACCTTTGAAGGCCTACCTGTTTCACCTGGATAAATGTCAAGGGATAAAGGCTTTTGATGGGCCCAGAGGGGCACAGAATGTCCAGAGCTGCTCCCACTGTCTTTAACTGAAAAGAAACAAAAGCAGCATTGAGACACTGCACCCCTCACTGGTCATCAGGGTAGAGAGTAGCGCCATTTCCTAATTAGCAAAGATATCAGTGGGTTTGACCAAACCCCTAAATAAACCTAAATCATTCAGATTCCACTCAATATTGCTTCCCAGTCTCCTTCAGTCCTCTCCATCTACTCCCTGAAGAAAACTATGATGATGGTAGTCTTAAAAAAGGTTTCAAACATACCTATTCAGAAATTCAACCTGCTCGGAGACCTATAAAAGGCTCTTAAAATGAATGAAAACCAAGGCTCAGATGCGGCCTCCTTATAAACCCTCTCTGAACACTCCCAAGTGAAATAACTAAGAAGTAAAAGTAGTAACCAGAGGCCAATTACATTCAACTAAGATTAGATACACTATTATTATATCACCTTAATATTTAATACTTCCTAATTATTTCACCCTCCTCTGAACTTGTGTGTGGCATATTTTCCATGCCTGTATCACTTTTCAGTTGTTCATCTTTGTCTTCCTCACCAGACTGTCAGCTCCTTAAGAATAAGATATGTTCCATACTCAGCCCCAATGCCTAGAACACAGTAGACGCTTGGCAACTATTTATTATATTCAATCCAAAGGACTGGTTATTTTGGAACCCAGGATACTTATTCTGATGCGATAACAACAATGATAATAACAGCTACCAGTCATTGCCTGTCTACACACTCCAGACGAGATACAGCGTTTACAAGCACTAGCTCACTGACTACTCACAACTACCCTGTGGGGCAGGTGCTACTGGCCTCCCTGTGTTGTGGAGACTCACAGAAGTCCACTTAAGTAATGACAGAGCCAGGATTTGTAGTTAGATTTGGCTCCAAATCCCAGGATTTTCCATGACATAATACTGGTTAGGATTTTTTTTTCTTTTTTTGAGAGAGTCTCACTCTGTCACTCAGGCTGGCAGGCCAGAGTGCAGTGGCGTAATCTTGGCTCACTGCAACCTCCTCCTCCCAGGTTCAAGCGATTCTCCTGCCTCAGCCTCCTGAGCAGGCACGTGCCACCATGCCTGGCTAATTTTTGTATTTTTAGTAGAGATGGGGTTTCACCATGTTGGCCAGCTTGGTCTTGAACTCCTGACTTCAGGTGATCCTCCCGCCTCGGCCTCCCAAAGTGCTGGGATTACAGGTGTGAGCCACCACGCCCAGCCCATTTAGGAATTTCATAAACACTTCCCACGGTTACCTTGCTGATGTGCAGCATTAAGGAAAAAAATCTGATTTATAATTTCATCAAGCCAGCTACTCATATGGGTGTTTTCCCGCCTGGACACTAAGCAATTCAACTCACGGTAAAAACCTGTTTTCCATATAACTGGGTTCTACATAAAGTTAATTCAGTTGTATGCTGATTTGCTATCTTCAATTGTATATATTTATTTAAAAATAAAAAGTCATTTCTGCTCACACGATTTTCTTTCACGGTAAACAGAATGTGCTTTTGGTACTAAGCTAGCTTTGTTTTAGCAATGTTGTTGTTTTGAACATTTGGAGCTATTTTCTGTTGCATAAAAATAGATTTGTCACGGCTCTGAAACAAACAAACCAAAGTTTTCCTTAAGTAGCTGTAGCAATGAACAGGTAGAAGGTGCTCCCTTTACAAGAATGACTAAAGTCTGATTAAACTAAAGAAAGATCCCTATCAGCGAGAAAGACCACATTCTTTGTAGAATGTAGCACATGTATCTGACACTAGGTGGAAAATGTTACAAGAACTCAACCAACCAACCATGTCAAAGGGCTTCTTGGATGGAAAAATTACATAATCATGTTTGGCATTTTGCTTGAAGATAAAAACTTATGATACTATTTTAGGATATCGAGATTCTTAAGAAATAGGTAATGGTTCTTTTTTTTTTTTTTTCTTGTGAGTTAATACATGTAGGAGTTAGGGATTATAAAAGGGGAAAACCTGAAGACACAGATGGTCAAAACAAATTGACTTCGGCTATGTCACTCCTCTGACTATTAAGTAAAACCTTTCTTCTTTTTCGCTTTTCCTAGAATACATTGCCCTTAACTCCTATTTATGATTGATTTCTAGCTTTTTCTCCAGTGTCCCCATTTAACATATAAACCACAGACCATAAAAATTAGGACACAACTTTGAGATGGAGGGAAATATATAATTTAGGGCAGAGATCTATCAAAATGCCTGTGATTTTGCGGAACTCCTAAAAAAAGGTAAATGACGACAAAGAGCCTTGACAGCCAGAACAATGAGGTGGCATGTTATTTCCACAAAGGCACTTGACACTGTTTATACCACTGATAAAGGAACCAAGATGACCCAAATGATCCAAGAATGCCTACTACTCCCACCTGTGTCCCATCTGCTCATCCTGTCAACAAGCATAAGTATCTTCTCACCGCTCTCTCCCCCTTTTCCCAGAAACATCATTTACCCCATTAGGCTCGCAGAAAACAAATTCTCAGAAAAATAACGAACCAATTCCTCCAGCACAGCACTTTCACTCACTGCTGCTAAATTCCACTTTCTCACTCCCATCTCTCACTTTCAAAGTTTCTGTTTTTTCTTACCTTTTCCAGAGAGACCTTTCCATATGCAAACTTTGGTGTAGATGGAGGGATAGGACCTTCTGGTACTTTTTCAAACTATAAACCAGAGTAGAAAAAGAGAGAAAAGAAAAAAAGCTGTTAAACCTTCAGAAACATATTCAAAAATTTATTTTTTGAAAGGAAGGTCAAAGACTCAACAATGTCAGTGCTTTTTTTGAAAATCAAAGGAACTAGAGAGTTCTACAAAAGCAGGATCTGGTAAATTTTTTACCTCAAAGTGTGTGTCTGTGTTTTAAGCTTCAGGAATATCCAAATAATTATAAACCGAAAGACCTCAAGACAAAAGAGCAAAAACAAGTAGAGAGAATGAGGGTAAACAGCAGAAGGCTAGGGAGTGGGAGGAAAAAAGGAAACAGGTACATGACAGACAGACTCTGAAGGGAGATAGCCTATCATAGGAAAAATATTAATCTTATTGCTAAAGTGCTGTATCAATGTTAAATTTACTGTGATTATGAGACAGAATACATCTCCATATTATTATGAAACATATAATAAAGTATTTAAAGGTAAAGGCCATGATGTATGCAATCCTCCAATGATTTAGAAAACACACACACACACACACACACACACACACACACACAGAGAGAGAGAAGAAACAAGCCTATGCACAAGTGATGAAGCAAGTAAAATGTTGATGCAGATGAGTCTGGGTGGAGAATATACAAATGCTTCTTTTTTTTTAGCCGGAGTTTCGCTCTTGTTGCCCAGGCTGGAGTGCAATGGTGCAATCTTGGCTTGCTGCAACCTCTGCCTCCCGGGTTCAAGCGATTCTCCTGCCTCAGCCTCCCAAGTAGCTGGGACTACAAGCATGCACCACCACACCTGGCTAATTTTGTATTTTTAGTAGAGGCCGCGTTTCTTCATGTTGGTCAGGCTGGTCTCAAACTCCTGATCTCAGGTGATCCGCCCACTTTGGCCTCCCAAAGTGCTGGGATTATAGGCATGAGCCAGCGCGCCTGACCACAAATGCTCTTTTTTTAAACTACTTTTACTCTTGTAACTTTTCTGGAAGTCTGAAACTATTTAAAAAAATAAATCCTTCTTAAATGTTAAATATTATATATGGACATATACACATGCACACACATATATGTGCATGTATGTATATAATTATGGAGTAAGAGGATCTGGGAGAAAGTCTCACGTCTTAGAAATGTCTGTGGCCATCTGCCTTTTCAAGTAGAGTGTACTGTGAACTCTCAGGATCCTTCTATTTCTTTCTTTCCTTCTTGTTTTTTGGTTTCCCTTTCTAAAAGACACAATGCTGGCAGCATCGCCTCTTTATGGCCCGGAGCAGCTGCTGCCATCACGCTGGCTGTGGCGGAAGGAGGTCGTGGGCAGTGGCGGTGGGAGCAGCTGCAGGGCCAGTAGGGGCAGCGGGGAGGACCCCTGTGCCCCATATCCCCAAGGCAGCTGACTGTGCAGTCCCCAGCCTCACGGGTCCAGGCAGGATCTACTCCCAGGCCTGGAGCCTCTGCCGCTACTAACCCCGGCCCCGCGTGGCTGCTCTTGCCTGCTGCTGCCGTGGAAAGGGTGCAGCAGGGGGGAAGTGGACAGTCCCTGAAGCCCGCCACGATGGAATTGGGCCGAGTCACCTGCTGGTGGGACAGCAGCGTGGTTGGGCACGGAGGGGCGGACAGAGAAGGTCCCTGAGGTAGAGCTGTGCCCAGGGCAGTGCCACGATCCACGGAGCCAAGCAGGAGCTGGGCGTGCCTGCAGCTACCAAGCTGCAGGGGCAGACGGAGGCATCTCTGCCCTCTCGGTGCCCAGGAAGGCCCCCGTCCCCCAAAAGGCTAAGAGGTGCCTGCTCCCACTGCCTAGCCTCTCTCTTCTCCCAGTGCCACTCCAATCTCGAAGCAAGGATGGGGCTGAGTGGCCCACGTGCTGTCGCACGCTAGCTGGGTGTGCAAATGCTCAGGGTAGCACTGATATGCCAGCCTCCTGCCACCTCAGCCCCCTCTGGACTTTGGGCACCGATGAGCACAGGAGGGAGGCCGAGGGGGCGCTGAGGGCAGCTCAGTACTGGCCTGTAGGTGCCCCTTGGCACAAGCAGCCTGGGCGCCATGAATGGTGGCAGGAGGTAGGCAGGCTCCTGGATGGAAGTGGGTGGGTGATGAAGCCCCACCTTCAAGCAGGGGAGGGCTGGAAGCCTGGGGTTCAAGTCACTGGTCTCACGGACCACAGGGGTAACTGGTGGTGCTTTTCCCTGGACCCGCCAATGGCCGCCCATGGTCCAAGCCGTACTTCCTCCCCACTGAGGCCTGTAACATCCACAAGCTCAGCAAGACTAGAAAATGGAGACACAATGGGAGACAATCAGCTACAGAGAAAAGCTATTCTCTCTGCTGAGAGGATGGAGAGAGGATGGGACAATCTACCCACAGAGAGGCACTACCCTCTTTGCTGAGAGCTGAACACTCGTTGGGACACCCTGGCTATGGAGAGGAGCTACCCACTGTGGGTCTCCACTGAGCTGTTCTATCACTCAATAAAGCTACTCTTCATCTTGCTCACCCTCCACTTGTCTGTGTACCTCATTCTTCCTGGATGTAGGACAAGAACTCAAGATCTGCTGAATGGCAAGGCTAAAAGAGCTGTGACGCAAACAGGGCTGAAACATGCACCTTGCTCACCAAGTTGTGGGGGAAGAGAAGGAGAGAAGAGCTGTGCAGACCTGGGAGCTCCCAGAGCTGGGGCTGTGACTCCCTCTTTGGGGCCCTGTGGTTCCTGGCATCTCCAAGCTTCCGGGCACTACTGCATACCCTGATGCCAGCCAGAGAAGCTGTCTGCAGTGCGCCTGGTCCAGCTGCAGCCTTGCAGAGGGCTGGCGCCTGTGCGGGTACCTGGAGCTGCTCACCCTGCAGCAGCAGCCAGTGTGTCTGACCGTGCACAGTGGCTCAACCACATGCTTGCTCACACACCCCTTGCCGTTCTATGCCTGACTTGTCCTTGGCAGGTATGGCATCCAGGCAGGAAGCATGAGCCAAGTGCAGCCTGCCAGGCCAAGCGAGCAGAACGAGCCCAGTGGGCCCAAGCAAAACTCAGGCAAAGGCGCCACACGCCACAGAGGTTTCCAGCCAGAAAAGCGACACCCCAAAGATCCTGTAACAATAATAAAAACTAGTAATTTTTAAAAGGAGGAGGACAAGGCCTGGCACGGTGGCTCACGCCTGTAATTCCAGCACTTTGGGAGGTGGAGGCAGGCAGATCGCTTGAGGTCAGGAGTTCGAGACCAGCCTGGCCAACATGGTGAAACCCCATCTCTACTAAAAATACAAAATTAGCCAGGCATGGTGGCACACACCTGTAGTCTCAGCTACTTGGGAGGCTGAGACATGAGAATTGCTTGAACCTGGGAGGCAGAGGTTGCAGCGAGCTGAGATTGCACCACTGCACTCCAGTCTGGACGACAGAGTGAGACTCTATCTCAAAAAAATAATAATAATAATAAAATAAAATAGGAGGACAAAAGACTGCTATGGTGAAAAGCAAAAGTCCCCTGCCTCACTTTTTTCTTAGTTCTGTCTTTCAGAGGAAGCCATTTAAAAATTATCATTTTTTATTATTTTATTTTGAGATAGGCTGTTGCCCAGGCTGGAGTACAGTGGCACAATCATGGCTCACTGCAGACTCAACCTTCTGAGTTCCAGCGATCCTCCTGTCTCAGCCTCCTGAGTAGCTGGGATTATAGGCATGCGCCACCATGACCTGCTAATTTTTATTTTTATTTTTGTAGAAATGGGGTCTCACTATGTTGCCTAGGCTGGTCTCGAACCCATGAACTCAAGCGATCCTCCCACCTTGGCCTCCCAAAGTGCTGGGATTACAGGTGTGAGCCACCACGCCCAGCACATTTTAAAATTATTTAATTGTTCCTATTTTTGCTTCTTCTGGTCTCTAAGTAATATATGTGTACTGCTTTTTCTTATCATTGATTTCTTTAACACATGAGAGTACAGCCCAGAAGATAAAGAAAGTTTATCTTCCTTTCTTGCTATTATGTTTGTATCAACATTTTCAGCTTCTCTCCTAGTTACCTTTAAAATAATATCCTTATATCTTTATTTCTTAGTTCCATCAATTAGCATATTACCCTATGTCGCCTCTTTTTGTTTTATTTTGTTTTTTTGAGATGGAGTCTCGCTCTGTCACCCAGGCTGAAGTGCAGTGGCATGATCTCCACCGCCTACAACATCCACCTCCTGGGTTCAAGTGATTCTCATGCCTCAGCCTCTTGAATAGCTGGGATTACAGGCTCACGTCACCATGCCTGGCTAATTATTGTATTTCAGTAGAGACAGGGTTTCACCATGTTGGCCAGGCTGGTCTCGAACTCCTGGCCTCAAGTGATCTGCCCACCTCAGCTTCCCAAAGTGCTGGGATTATAGGCATGAGCCACAACACCCAGTCCTCTGTCACCTCTTTATTCTCAATGTCCTAAAATTTCCCAGAAATACATCTGACTATGTACCTTCTTTGCATTCATTATGTTTGACAACTCAGAGATCCCTTTCAATTTTGAAAAAATTCTGTATTATTTCTTTGACGTTTTTTCTCCAATTTTTTCTTTCTTATCAAGTTGGACATCCTAGATTGTTCCTCATTATCTCGTATCTTTTCTGATTTCCATCTCTGTATTCTGGTTCTAGTTTCTAGGAGATTCTTCTTAATATCCAAGAACTCTTGTTCTTTAGTAGCTTCTTTTTCAAAGTATCCCATTCTTACCTTATGGATGTAATATACCTCTGAAAGGTATTAACTTGATGGATTTTGTTTTTTGTACTTAAGATCGCTCCTGTCCCCTGAATTCTTTGTTGCCTCTACAGTCACTCTTCTGTTTATTTCATCTTGGTCTTTCCCTTTCCTGTTGCAGGTTTTATGGTTGTCCTCAGTGTCTGGCCATGCTTGGTTGTTCATTCCTATTTAATGGTAATGCAAATGAATGCCCCATCATCTGCATAACTGTCTTGCCTCTAACAGTGCTTCCTGCTCTGTGTACAGGAGCAGGGCTTGTCCTCTGGGGTTTTTTTTTTTTTTTTAATTTTTTTTTTTGAGACTGAGTTTTGCTCTTGTCACCCAGGCTGGAGTGCAGTGACACGATCTCAGCTCACTGCAACCTCCGTCTCCCAGGTTCAAGTGATTCTCCTGCCTCAGCTTCCTGAGTAGCTGGGAATACAGGTGCCCACCACCATGTCCAGCTAATTTTTTTGTAATTTTACTAGAGACAGGATTTCACCATGTTGGCCAGGCTGGTCTCGAACTCCTGACTTAAGGTGACCTGCCTGCCTCAGCCTCCCAAAGTGCTGGGATCACAGGCGTGAGCCACCACGCCCAGGTCTGGGGGTTTTGTTTTAGGGTGCTTTGACAGAATCAGATGTAATGGGGAGGGTCTTTAATCTGGGGCTGTTTACTTTTTTTAATGTTTTAAGGAAAATCCCCTGTGATTTTCTGACTGGTAGAAAGATGCCTCCCTGATGGACGGTCTGTGTTTGAGACTGAGGTGAAGGAGTGGAGGACCTAACAGAAAATATGTAAGGTTTAATTAACCTTCTCACTGTCAGCTCCATTTCATTCCTATCTTTTGCCACTCATGTATTTCCAGGACCTGGTCTCCGTGGTTCTTTGAGACCAGTCTACTCCCTGCTCTCTGTTCCTGTAACTCTATTCCACACTCACTAGGGACTGAGATTTCCTTATCCTACATCCTCAGCCACCACAGATCTTTTGAAATCTGTTATGCATGAACAACTCCCCCTTTACTCCCTCCATTTTTAAAAAGATGCTCATGTTTTGAAAGAAGTAACATTTTGGAAGGGAGAAGAGATAAGGAGGTGGTCAGTTGGCCATCTTGCTCTGGAAAGTGCTTTGTACCCACAAGATGAATCTATTATCTCTATGAAACTTTTAAAACATAATATTAAAAGAAATAAATGTGGGATCAAAGAGTTACTATTTATCTTGGAAAGTGAAAAATGTTGTAAGATCTCTTTTCCCACTTTCCCTGAAGTCTAGACCACACTCCTCCGCTAGCCGTTTACCCATCCCTTCTCACTCCCCATTCTGGCCAATAAAAGCAGAAAACACAAATTCACAAAGAGGGACCTGAGAACAGTATGATCGGTTTCCTGAGGTTCCCTACTTACCCACACATATTAGTGACCATGTCATATATCCCTTAAAGTTCAAGGCGGATTCCAATTTAACTAGGACTGCAATCTTTTCTACCACACTGGAAGAAAAAGTCATCGTATGGACATACTTGTTCAACCTACACTCAGCTCACTTTGATGCAGTGCTTAGACGCCTGTACTGTCATCTCATGTACTACTTCCAAAGGCTCTCATACCTGGTTATTATATTTCCTCTTTAGAGAGAAGACTGAGAAACTAGCTCGAGGTTATAAAGAGAACAAGGGAGGGAGTTGGTACTGTGGCTCCACATCTAGCGCTGTTCCCACTGCTCCGCCCTGCCTCCTTATTGTTGTAACAATAGAATAGAAAGTATTAGGCCCAGCGCGGTGGCTCATGCCTGTAATCCCAGCACTTTGGGAGGCTGAGGTGGGTGGATCACCTGAGGTCAGGAGTTTGAGACTAGCCTGGCCAACATGGCAGAACCCCGTCTCTACTAAAAATACAAACAAATTAGCCAAGCACAGTGGCGCGCTCCTGTAGTCCCAGCTACTCAGGAGGCTGATGCAGGTGAATCGCTTGAACCCAGGAGGCGGAGGTTGCAGTGAGCTGAGATCGTGCTACTGCACTGCAGCCTGGGCAACAGAGCAAGACTTCGTCTCAAAAAAAGAAAAAAAAAAAGAAAGTTTTTTCACCCACAATTCCAAAAACAAAACAAAACAACCCCCAAAGCCACCACAAAACCTTCTCTTCCAGTTTCCCTCCCAGACCCTCCCCTTATGCATACATATAACATAAACTTAAGAGATGATTTTGTAATTTGCTACTGCCACTTACTAAAAGCACTTTTGACATGGTTAAATACTGAAAACAATTTTACTTATTGCATATTACAGCGTTTTGTGTGGATATGACAGAATTTACATAATCCTTCCTATGTTAGGGGTTGAATTGTTTCCAATTTTGATATCATAAATATCAAAATTTATAAGTTGCAACAAACAACTTCATGTCTATAGCATTATCCTTCTTTTAAATTTTTATTTTTTAAAAGTAACGCCCCAAGTGTGGGGTGACTAGGTCAAAGGATATGAGTATTTTATATGACTCTTAAAATAGTGTATACCCACATTTTCACCAAGTATCCATACTTGTTTATGTCATTTACCCATTTTTTTTTTTTTTTTTTTTGATACGTTGTTTTGCTCTTGCTGCCTAGGCTGGAGTGCAATGGCACAATCTTGGCTCAGCGCAACCTCTGCCTCCCAGGTTCAAGTGATTCTCCTGCCTCAGCCTCCCGAGCAGCTGGGATTACAGGGATGTGCCACCACGCCTGGCTAATTTTTTGTATTTTTAGTAGGAACGAGGTTTCTCCATGTTGGTCAGGCTGGTCTCAAACTCCCGACCTCAGGTGATCCGCCCGCCTCAGCCTAAGTGCTGGGATTACAGGCGTGAGCCACTGCGCCTGGCTGTCATTTATACAATTTTCTATGTAGATCTTGATATTCTGATCAGTGGTATTAGCTCATTATAATATAGATATTAAGCTTTCATCTGTCTATCCCATTTATTACAATTTTCTAACTTTTCATTTTAATATTGATTTTTCATTGATACTAGTTTGATTATTATATAGCAAAATCCTCATCTTTACCTTAGCTAATTAACGTTTCAGAAAAGAAATGAACAAATATACCAAAATGCTATACTTCTAAACCATTATTTTTCCATAACAATTTGTGCTTTAATCATACTATTTAGGCCGGGCGCGGTGGCTCAAGCCTGTAATCCCAGCACTTTGGGAGGCCGAGACGGGCGGATCACGAGGTCAGGAGATCGAGACCATCCTGGCTAACATGGTGAAACCTCGTCTCTACTAAAAATACAAAAAACTAGCCGGGCGAGGTGGCGGGCACCTGTAGTCCCAGCTACTCGGGAGGCTGAGGCAGGAGAATGGCGTAAGCCCGGGAGGCGGAGCTTGCAGTGAGCTGAGATCCGGCCACTGCACTCCAGCCTGGGC